>NC_081438.1:17995812-18170812 GCF_949786415.1 Peromyscus eremicus | reverse complement strand
GGGTCCGTTTGGGGTATGGAAAACTTAAGAGGAGAGATAGCAAGGGAGTGTGTGTCTATATGTGGGGGAGGGGAGAAAGAAAGAAAGAGGCAAACTGTCTTTATTGCTCCCTGTTCAATTCTTCTCTTCAAAATGAGAAGGCTAGGGGCTGGGGGGACAGGAAGCTTTCTTTTGTTTGAATTCATGACGTAATGGGATATGATTTTATTCAAAATAGTATTTACACGTGGCTGGTTAGGTGTGGAGTATGCCTGTAATCTCCTCTGGCCATTAGGGGGATCATTAAGTGCCAGGCCAGCCTGGGCTACATAGCAAGAACATGTTTTGAAAACAAGAACAACTCACATGCCTAAGGTTGGAAGAGTTGTAAGGTCTGTTTAGATGAGTTCCACTCTTAAAAAGCCAAGAAAAGGGACTGAACTATATATTTAAAAATATATTATTATGGAAACATGCATCACTGCAATATTTTTATTTATTTATTTATTTTGGGTTTTTTTTTTTTTTTTTTTTTTGGTTTTTCGAGACAGGGTTTCTCTGTGTAGCTTTGTGCCTCTCCTGGAACTCACTTGGTAGTCCAGGCTGGCCTCGAACTCACAGAGATCCGCCTGGCTCTGCCTCCCGAGTGCTGGGATTAAAGGCGTGCGCCACCACCGCCCGGCCTATTTTTGGGGATTTTTGAGACAGGGTTTCTCTGTGTAGGTTTGGTGCCTGTACTGAATCTCACTCTGTAGCCCAGGCTGGCCTCGAACTCACAGAGATCCCTCTGGCTCTGCCTCCCGAGTGCTGGGATTAAAGGCATGAGCCACTGCTGCCCGGCTATATTTCTATATATGTATATTTCTATATATATTTTATTCACTGAAATATTTCTAATTCATCCATTTATCATCTATTTATTTAACTGATTATTATCCACCTATTCATTCTCCACATAATCCAGTCCATCCATCCATCCATCCATCCATCCATCCATCCATCCATCCAATCTTTTGTCTGTCCATCTATCCATTTGTCCATTTGTCCATCCATCCATCCATTCATTCATCCACCCATCCAACCACCCACCCACCCATCCATCCTCTACCCATTCATCCATCCCCTGTGTTCTGGGGACACAGGGCTGGGTCCTCAAGAGTCCTCACACTGAACAAGTTGATGGCAGTCATTTCTCTCACATTCAAAGTGCCACACGCCACTTTGTTTTAAGAGGCAGATGTAAACCTTGGTGGCTCCGTATTTAGCAACCCCTCTTTCCTTTTGTCTTGTGGCTTCCTTCATCCCCTCCCTTTTCTAATTCATGACGATTTCTAATTCATAATAATAATGTGCTGTTCCCCGTACACTGGATGCAGGGGGTGTAGTAGTGAGAAGAAGGCTGTGCATAGGCTTGGTCTGGCTTCTCAGAGCCTGTGGTATGTGGAGCAGTGAGAGAAAGCATACCCAAAGGAAACGGAGTTAGTACTGTGGCATGGACTTGCAGGGACAGGAGGGGTGCCTTGTGTACCGGCAGTGACCGAGTGACTCCCTGGGAACTTCTTTCTGATGGTGTCCCTCAGCTGTGGGCACAGCCTGGGCGGGAATCTATGCAAAAAGAGGTGAGAGTCTGCATCATGGGCTAAGGAAACTAGGATAAGGTGGGACAGAAGGGGTGATGGAGGTCACATTGCTGCATGGAGGGGGAGGGCAGTGGGACAGAGAGAACTGGATGGACAGCATCAACATCACCTCTCAAAATTGTCCAGTGGATGGGAAACCTTGTGGTCTCTTTTTCATGAGGGGCTCAAGTGGTACAAACCAACCAACCAACCAACAAACAAACAAACAGAGGCAGGGAGATGGTTCTGTAGGTAAAGACATTTGCTGCCAACTGATTGCTGGGATACACACAGTGAAAGGCTGTCCTCTGACCTCTACACATAAGCCATGGCGTGTTCATGCCCACCCATGTATACGTACATGTAATAAAAAAATTTAAAAAAGCATTCAAGGTTATCCTCAACTGTATAGTGATTTAAAAAACCAAACAAATAGCAACAAAATCAGGAGGAAGAAGAGACTGAGGGGAGACAAGGATGGATTTTAGTACAAGTGAGTACTATGGCTGCTGTAACAAATGGTCCTCAACGTTATGGATTCAGATGGCAGCAGCTCTGGAGGCTGGAAGCCCAGCTTCAGGGAACTCTGAAAAGGATGCTTCTAGCCCTCACCGTTCTTTGTGGCTGCTAGCCAGCCATACTGGGGCTTTTCCCCACCCAAGTGGCACACACAAGGTTCCTTCTGTGTTCCGGGGTCCCTCTTCCTTTTCTCTTTATGCTCCCTTTCTTGCAGCATCTCCCATCACTCCCCCTGCTCCCACCTCAGGCCTCCTTCCTGCTTTGTGTACTGTTCCCCACCCCCACCCCCTTTTGCTAGAGTACATGTGGTTGCTTTTATGGCCACCCGATGATCCATGATTTCATTTACTCCCAGCCTGGTTTTTAATCTCCAAACGAGGTTATCAAATTCTTAGGACCCAGAGATTTGAATGCTAATAATTTTGAAAGGTTGGGACATTTCCCCCACCTTCCACAGGTCCGTAGGTATGACATTCAAAACCCATTTAGTAGCCCTTCTTAGAAACTTTAAGTTCCCCTAGGGTAACAAATACCTATTTTTTTTTCCCCTTTGACTTCTCTTCAGTATTTAGCATAGCATTTTGGACATTGCAGAGGGTCAATAAAATTTTGTAAGTGTGCTTAAGAGTATAAAATATTGCCAGAAGAACCCTTGCCTGGCAGTAAAAGGCTCAGTGTCTTTTCCAGTAATTCAAACGGCTACAGGGATACACTGGTCAATAGTCATAATGGTGTATTTTGTGAGCAATTATTGATGACAGGAATCACGCTGAGAGATTTACCCAGGTGATATTTGCAAAGCTTGCAGACAAACTAGAGAGGTTGATGGTGAGCTTGAGGCTCAGAGAAGCTGGATAACCAGCCCAGGCTCTGATGAAGGAGAGCCACAGCGTCTGACTCCGATGTCTCCACTCTCAACCGTGCTCTGTGTTGGGTGTGGTTGTATTGCTAAGCTATCTGTCCAGCAGGAGGGGACTTGAGGTTTTAATGCAGCATCTGTCTCCCTTTAGCGTAAGCTCAGAGCCCAGGACCTGCTAGATGTTCAATATGTGTTGGGCAAATGAATAGAAAGGGACCATGCTGTTTGTTTTTCTCAAGCTTTTATTTTGTCAGTGGCAATCAGGAATAACACCTCTTATCGACTGAGATCAAGAGTTGAATTCCAGGACGGTTGAGGAGGTTATGTGATGGTAGGGGATATGTTTGTGGGCTGCCTTGAAGATTTAATTCTGAACGGTCTTATTAAATAAGAAACACAGAGTCAAATGCAGAGTTAAAAGCTCAGAGATCGAGCAGCAGCCAAGAGCTAAGACCACCTTCTTACCCCTTGCTGTCGCTGTCGTCCTTCCCCAAGAAAGAGACCTACTTCCTGTGTGTCTATATTTTTATTGACTTTCTGTTCTGCCTTCTCATTGGTTGTAAACCCAACCACATGACCTCCTCGTCACTGCCTGTCTATACAGACCTCCAGGTCTCTGTGGTTGGTATTGAGATTAAAAGCATGTGTCTCCAAGCTGGCTATGTCCTTGAACGCACAAACTCTGCCTGCCATGTGATCCGATTAAGGGCATGTGCTACCACTGCCAGACTTCTGCTAAATGGCTTGCTCTTAACTCTGACCTCCAGGCAACTTTATTTATTAACATACAAATAAAATCACATTTCAGCACAAATATCACCATACTGCCTAGGACAGCTACTTGAAGAATATGGAGCTGGGGAGATGGCTCAGTCTGTTACTGTGTAAACTTTAGGCCCCCAGTTTGATCCCCAGCACCCATGTGTGAAAGGCGTGTGGGTTATATGTGCTTGCTTTCTTCAGTGCTGGAGAGATGGAGAAGAGTGGGTCACCTTAGGCTTGACATCATCCAGCCTCACTGAGTTGGTGAATTCTGGGCTCTTGAAAGACTTTCTCAGATAACAAGGTAGATGGCATCCTGAGGAATGACATCCAAAGCAGTCCTCTGGCTTTGAAATGTGTGTACACACCATAGGATGTATACATGCATAGCAAAATAATAATAGTAATATGCAGATGAAAACAGAGATTCATGGGTATCTTTGTATGTCCACTGCACTTGTACACATGGCTTCCTGGGTAACACAAGGTCAACAGGTGGCCTCTTCTCTTCCAGGATTAGGGAATAGTCGATCTTTAGTTGACTGCTGAGACACTGACAAGAAAGGGGGAGGAACACATGGAAAGAAGACAGATACATGGTATTCCTGTTCACAAGAGGTGGGCGTGGGATCCTGTGAGCATATGGATTTGTGAGTTGGACTTTGGATGCCAGAATCAAGCTTGGGTGAGCTGTGGAAATAACATTGTGGGGGCTCAGGCAAAAAGAACAGGGAGCCAACCTGTTACGAAATGAGACCTGAGACTCAGGGGATCTTCATGCAAGTGTGCCATTTATTTATGAATCTGCTGTAGAAAGAAGTAAAACAGAAGCCACATGTTTTAAGTGCTGGTTTTTGTAAAAAAAAAAAAAAAAGTATTTAAAAAATATATGTGTATTTGTGTGTGTGTGTGTGTGTGTGTGTGTGTGTGTGTGTGTGTGTATGCACATGAGTGCAGTGCCCATAGACACCAGAAGAGGGCACTAGACCCCCTGGAGCTAGAGTTACAGGTGGTTGTGAGCTGCCAGACCAAATGAACCAGAGTCCTCTGCAAGAGCAGCAAGCACTCTCAAGTGAGCCATCTCTCCAGCACCTTAAATAGTTAATTTTTAAAGGGAACTTAAAAAAAAATCTATAAGAACATGGCATCCCATACCTGACCTCAGTTCCAGAAATTAAGGATCTGTACAGGATGGAGAGCCCCCAAACGTGAACGTGAACACACTTGTGGCAGACATTTGAGAATGGAATCAAGGGCATGTGTTCAGAACAGGGAAGATGGAAGCCACCATGGAAAAGACAGCTTTTGGAAGAGGGTTCAACTCCGCCGCCCCGCCCCCCTTTCTTGTCTCTTTCTCTGACCTCAAGCACAGGATTAGATATATACTATACAGAGGGTAGACTCAGATATACACGTGAGAGCAGAGTGGCTATAAAGGGTTTTCACTGTCATTGAATTTTCTCCTGTGGGCAGTGACATTAAATTGTCATGTTTATGGGACTCTGCACCCATCCGGTGTTGGTCATGTGTCACTATTTTTTTTTCGTTGGCTTGCTTTCAGCAAAGCCAGTGGGCTGGAGTGGGTGGGGGAGGGGAGAAGGAAGTCTCCAACTGAGATGGGAAACATGATGTGACAATCTCAGGTCACCCTGGCCGTAGAATATTTTGGTTTCAAAGCAAGCCCTCTCTTGTCTTACCAACACCCCTGTGTTCCCTGCAGCCACCTCTTGGGCAGGTGCGCGCAGTGTGGCAGGTGCACAGACAGCATGGCAGCTGCAGCCTCTTACTAGAACCAAAAATTCAGGCTAGAACATTCAAAAGCCAAAATGCGTCAGAAGAGAGAAAGTCTGGTAAACACATATGTTCCCAGGTATGTGGCTTTTTGGGCCCCTGTCTACTTTCTTTATTGAGTAAAGATGAGTAGAAATTTAGAGAGGGCTCCGATGTGGGTGTGCTTTTAAGATAGTGTCCCTTCAGGTCAGTGTCACAGTAGAAAGGTCTAGGGCGTGTTTCCTAGCCTGTGGAGAGAATATGCCCTGGACTCTTTTTTTTTGAGACAAGGTTTCTCTGTGCCTTTCCTGGAATTTACTCTGTAGCCCAGGCTGGCCTCGAACTCACAGAGATCCGCTGCCTCTGCCTCCCGAGTGCTGGGATTAAAGGTGCTCACCACCACCGCCCAGCATGCCTAGGACTCTTAAAACAGCAGGGCAGGTGTTGTGAAAGTGGGTGGCAGTCCCTGGCACAGTGCTTGGCACCGCAGGCTGCTTTGCTGGATGGGCCAGTGGAGGTGTACATGTGTCTGCCGAGGACCAAGGTCAAGGCGGGGGAGGCACAGTAGTCTGAGGAGGAGATGCTACAGTCTCTTTAACATGGCCAGTTGTGGGGCTGACTTGGGAGACCACCTCACCCACTTTCATCTGCATGGCCTCTGCCAGGAAGGATGTGCCTGCCTCCAGGGCTTCAGTGTTGGGAGGAGGTGGACAGACACAAGAGGAGGGCTCCACCAGTGGCCGGAAGTTGCAGGGCTAAGGGTTACTAAACACAGGTTACATTTAGAGTGGTCTTCTCACTTACTGAGTGTTAGTCACATACAAAGTGTTTTTTTCTGCTTACCAAATACCCCATTGAGGCAGGCCGAGTCCTAGATATCCGACCTTGATTCACTGCTCAGAACCTCACCATCATCAGATTCATCACCCTGTCCATCCTACAGAGGGGATTTTGCAATTGTACAGGAATTGCAATAACAGATACCTAGCCCAGGACATCAAGAAGAGGAATTTTGTTTCTAACCACAGTTTTATGAAGATGAATGAGACCATTTAATGAGCTTGTTACTTTTGAATGTCTCCCAGAGAAGGCCCTGGCTTTCTGTATAGGTTCTGTCGCTGGAGTTGAGGATAGGGTGAGGGTGGGAAAGACTGCTTTCAGGGCTCTTCTGGGACCCCAGGATCAACTCACAAACCCAATGGCCCCTTGAAATTCAGTGTAGGTTGAGGGAAGAAGCGGAGCCCAAATGTGAAGGTTGGGTATGCAGTTTTGATGAAGCCCTTTCCAATGGTCAATGGGAAAAACTTTGTTCAGATTTTTACAGTAACAAAAGTGAAGTCTGGGGGGTTGTGGGGATAGATATCTAAAGGTGATAAATAACAAAGAGGAGGAAGGGAAGAGGGAGAGGAAGGTGATGGAGAATGGGGAGGAAGGGGAGTTGAGGGAGGAGAAAGGATAGAGGGGAGGGGAAGGAAAGAGAAAAAAGGCAGTGGTGAACAAGGAAGCAGAGAGGAAGAAGGGAAAAAGGAGGGGAATAGGGAAGAGGAAGAGAGAGAAAAGAGGAGGGGAGAAGGAAGGAGGAAAAGGAAAGGGGAGGGTGCTTGGCTTCTAGCATCTATACATACTGAGCCCCGTAGCTCTCTTCAGTAAGTATCTCTGGATATTTAGGACACACCCATATGGTGGTTTTTTTGAGGACCCTGTGCATTTAGACTCAGATCCCTTCTAGCGTCTGCAGCACGGAAGTCCATTTCATTGAGTGTCAGAACTATGGAAAAGTCATGGTTTACACTTCTTGCCCTGTGAACATGGGGGGCTGTGTGTGTGTGTGTGATCCAGGGTTGGTCTCTCTTTACCTGTGGCCTCTCAGGACTGAACTTGCTACTTGTGCTCTTGGTCTTTTTTTTTTAAGACAGGATTTCTCTGTGTAGTTTTGGTGCCTGTCCTGGATCTCTATAGACCAGGCTGGCCTCGAACTCCCAGAGATCCACCTGGCTCTGCCTCCAGAGTTGTGCATTTGGTTTTATTAATAAGATTAGTCCTCAGCTTTCTTTCGTTTTAAACTCTGTTCTTTTTCTTTCTGTTTGTCTGCTTATTTTACCCCACTGCAGTTACTTCGTTTCCCTATGTGTAGGTGTGTCTACGCCACATGAGTGCAGTGCCCTTAGAGGTCAGAAGAGGGCATGTGATCCACTGAAGCTGGAGTGATAGGCCATTGTGAGCTCTGTGGGCATAAGGACTAGGACTCCAGTGCAGGTCCTCTGGAAGGAGCCATTAGGCTGTCTTAACTGCTAGCTTATATTTTCACGGCCCTGCAGTTATTTTTATTTATTAATTTCTGCGATAAGCTACTTCATGTCATTTCAAAATGAGCGATAAAAAGAAACCGTCTCACTTGCCTAATCCTGATGGCTTTGCATCTTTATGGTTTTTCTTGCTGGTTGTTTTTCTGAGTTCTTAAACCACTTATATATAGGGCGCACATGTAATTTATTTTCAAGTTTTTTTTTGAGTTCATATGTTTATGTAAGCATGTCCTTACATTTTAAAAATATATCCTGAATATATAGAATTTAATGCCTTGCCACAATTTAGGGCTTTCTGCCTTCGCTGGACAGTTATATAATGCAGCATCTTGCTATCATGTACAGCACGATTTTTGTTTGGTTACTTTCTTGAGTTGCACTTACTTAGTCACTGTAGACTGTTGTAAAGTTCTTTCCTGAAAGGCTGGACTCTACCCCAAACTGTGAAGGGCGTGGGGGGGGGTGCATCTGAGTTGCTGAATGACCCTCAGCTGTGGCCGTTGTCAGTTTCTGCCATTACCGGTGACCCTTACTGACCGCTTTGATGGCCTGTGAGTATGGTTTAGCCTTGCATACACACAGAGAGCTGTGCCCACAAGCGATGAGGCTCGGTTTCTCTCAGAATGTGGTCCTACACTCGGGCTGCTGACTTTTGAGGGTGGAAGGGTTGGGAAACAGGAAAGAACCTGGGGTGTGATGGAGATCTATTTATAACTGTGGTCCCAGTGTCTGCAGGGAGAGCATTGTGCCAATGCCAGTGGGTAGGCTGTGGAGAGAGAGACTTGGGCTTCATGGTTGTGAGGAGACAAGATGCATTTACATGTGGAATAGAAAGTGCACACATGCTGGATGGCGGTGGTGCATGCCTTTAACCCCAGCACTTGGGAAGCAGAGCCAGGTGGATCTCTGGGAGTTTGAGGCCAGCCTGGTCTACATAGTGAGATCCAGAACAGGCACCCAAAGTACATAGAGAAACTCTGTTTCGAAAAACAAAAAACAAAACAAAACAAAAAAAAAATGCACACAGGCATGCTTCCTTCAGATATCCATGTCAGGCACCTAACTCAATGCCACAGGTGCATATTCTTTCTTGGAATGCATGTTTCTCCCTGTAGCTGGCATCACATGCAAGCCCTTATCCCTACTCCCATACCCTGGCTACCTAAATAGTTGATAACCTACCCATGTCTAGCTGAGAAATCTGCTTGGCTCTAGGTTTTATCTCAAATAGAGAATCTCAGATTATTTTTGAGGACCAACTATGAACACAGCAAAGCAGGCTGTGATTAGATATCCTGGTGAAATCACCTCTCAGGAGGTGACCAGTAAGTAGGGGAAACTGAGGCATGGGTGGTCCTCATGTTGGTGAGGCTGTGTAACACAAGAGAAAAATGGCTTCCTCATGTGTAAAGGAGGCTGTCATCCTGCGTTCCCCCAAAGACCTTTCTAAACTCTGTCTGCTACAAGTTGGCCTTGCTTACTGTAGGCCAAGCTTATAATCAGATGACCACTATGGCGGAAGGCATCATATTAGGTTGTGCAGGTTTCTGGACACTGGGAGCAATTGGAAACTGTCTGTCAATTGGAAATGCCTAGCCACAGTGTGCTCTTATTCTGACCTAAATCCCAGGACCTCTGGTGACTTGTGACCCTGAGCCTGGACCCTCCACCATAGAGAAGGATTACTCCAAACCAACAGACACTGTATCATTGCATTCATAGTAGAGGCTGAACTCCTGCAGGGCCAATCTTCCTGCTTGGTCTTCAGTTCAGCCGAGGCAGCTGCTCATGAGGACCCACCAGACCAAAGTTCAGACCTGAGCACTATCCGCATGTCTCACTCACAGGATCTTGGCATTCTGAGCTTGAGGGAGGGGCCCTGGCCCCTCCCTGGGCCAGTGTTGAGACCACAGGAGAATTCGTCTGGTTCAAATGGATTATTGACACAAGTTAGCTCTTTGTTGCTCTGAAAACATGCCCGAGAGAATCCACTTATGGAAGAGAAGCTCTCGCTGTGACGTGTGGTTTCAGGGTTTGGTCTGTGGTTCTACCTGGCTCTGGCAGAGAACATGTACTAGGGAAAAAGAGATTCATCTTGTGGTGGACAAGAGGCAGACAGAAAGGAACAGAGACATGATAACACATTTCAAAGGTACATCCCTCTTCCTCCAAATATTCCAAGTCTCCTATAGTTTCCATCCCTTCCCATTCAGCTACAGTCCCACCAATGGCTTCATTTCCTCATGAGTTCAAAGCCCTTATGATTCGGTTACTGCCCCTACCCCCAAAGTCTCTACCTCTTACTCTTACCACACTGGAGACCAAGCTTTCAACATGTTAGTCTTGGGGGCCATCGTTATTACACTCCTGATCTTACAGCAGTTGTGATTATCAGCCGTGCATGACCTCAGCAAGAGTGGGCCTGTCAACATCCTGTCATGAGGAGAAGGGCTTATGAGTTTATCCCCAATCCAGGAACTATAGGGCGTTAATCAGAGCTGGGGTGAGGAGTTCTTGAGGCCCCTCCCTTTCATGAGGATCCATAAGCAGCTGATGGTTGCTGAGGGAGAGAGATTTTTCTTTAGTAGTGTAACCATTGGTAAGAGCCCATGCTCCTGTTAATAACCTGTCACACCCATTCAGGTAAGCAACCCCCTGGAAACTGATTGGCTCACTAGAATAAAGGTATGTATGTGGGGGTGGGGTGGGGGGGAGGAGAGGGGGTGTAAAAATATAAGAAGGACTGGGTAGGAAGAGAAAGGGGAGCAGCGGAGTGGGAGGAGAATGGGAATGGAGGGGTGGTGGTGGAGATGATCTAAGTATGTAACATGAAAATGTCTAATGAAATCCATAATGTGTAGTTGATATATGCTAATAAAAATGAAGACATTTCAGATCCAGAAGACTCCTACTGTCATGAAACATATGGCGACTGTCTCCTGTTACATTTTGCTTCCCAAGAGGATTATGGGAGGAGATTCAAGGGCTCTTACTTGGGTCTGGTTTGGTAGAGATCATTCAGTCCGTGGTGGTTTTCATGTGGCTGTTTCTAGGTAGCTGCTCATGCCTAGGCCTTTGAAGCATTCCTCATGACGTAGAAGCCTTGGGGAAGAAGTGTCCAGGTGTTTTATGAACTTAAAGGAGTCGATATTGCTGCCCTGGCATAGCATTAGGGGATGCCACCTCACAGGGATCGTTGCAGATCTTCAACTGTGTACACCTCCAGAATCTGAAGCACTGTGTGAAGGAACCCTCGAGAATGATGAATTGGATGGAAGAATTCTCTCTGGCTTCATTGATTAAGCAGACACTTTTTTTTTTTCCTTCTGACAATATTTTGGTAAGAGATATAGAAAAATCTGAACTTGTTGAAAGGTCACAGTAGCCAAGAGTATATCAGGTGAGTCCACAGCTGGGTGGATCAGCTTGAGAGAACTTAGTTTCATGTTTGAAAGAGCCCAGTTGGACCCTCTTCAGTTCATATAGCTGAGATGTTGGGAACAAGACTTGCTCTCAGGCAAGGCTTGATCTGGGGGCTTCAGTGAGACCTGAGGAACCCAGTGGGTCTTTGATAGTTTCCCTTGGTCCTATGAAGGCCACCATCCATCTGTCCATCCGTTGGGTAAAAGGATGCCCTAGTTCAGAGTTACATCTCCTTACCCTCAAATCAGAAAAACAGAAAGCTTTTTTTTACTTAAAGGTTCCGTCCGAGTCTCAGCCCAAGCTTTTGCTCTGTGAGGGCTCTGTGAGGCAAGGACCACACTCCATGAGCTGTGGTGGGTGAAGGCAGCAGGGGCTGATGCTTAGGCTAGAGCGGAGCTCTAAGACCCTCACAGGAACACAGAGGGGATGCTGTCAGCATCAGAGAGAATGGATGCCAGTGACCAACAGGACACAGCATTCAGTTCTTACGCCTCAACAGTTTTTCAGCCCAAACACTCAGCCTTTTCACTGGCTTTTAAACTTCCAAGAGATTCCATGTTTCAGCCTCAGTGGTGAGTCCCAGTCTGGAATCTCACGGAGAAATTACTCCATCCTTTGAATGTGTATTTAAATGCAATGTAAGCTTTTGTTTCCAACGACTGTAATTTTTCCAAGTCCTTAATTAGATGTGGAAACTACACGCACAATGCAAATTACTGTGGTGAATAAATATTTGCATTATGCTCCCTTAAAAGCAAGCATCAAAACACACAATCGCTTGTTTTACAGGCATTCAGCGTTCCGAGACGTGGGATCTGTGGAGCTGCAGAGGATTCTTGGGGAGAGAGAGCAGTTTGAGTAATGCGATTAACATTCTGGGTGGGACTGTGTCAACAAGGGGTGTAGTGGAGGGGGGAGCAGTTTTGACGTACAGACTTTCAAATGCAGTTTACAAAGAAGCCTGCCTCATCGTGCCGAATTCTGTGTATCTGTTCCATGAACATGTCTCGCTTGATTTCTCTAATTAGGTAGTACGCATTAGGGAGCTGGGTTTTCGCCGGCAGTTTAGATAAATGTAATGTCAAAATGAGGAGGGAAACCGGCTTGGAAGACACATTGGTGTTATGGATAGCCTAATCGTCAAACTTTGAAAAAAGCTTGCAGTACGCAGTGGGGCCAAAGGTCATGATGATGATCTCTTAGTTTTCCCAGAATGGCTTGGCAGGCCCTTCTTCAGTGCTGTAGATCATTTTGCCATTTAGAGTGTGTGGGGTTACCTCAGCTTTGGATGGGAAGAGGATGCTGGTATTTGCGCATGCCTGTGTCGTGCACATGTGCATGCCTGCGTAGTGCGCATGTGCATGCCTGCGTAGTGCGCATGTGCATGCCTGCGTAGTGCGCATGTGCATGCCTGCGTAGTGCGCATGTGCATGCCTGCGTAGTGCGCATGCGCACGCCATGGTGCCTGTCGCCGTCAGAGGACAATTTTCCATCTGTCTTTGTCTTCCATCTTGTTTTGAGGCAGGGTCTCTCTTGTTGCTTCCCCCACTGCGTATGATAACTGACCCCTAGGCTTCTGAGTGATTTCTTGGGTCTCTGCCTCCCATCTCGCTGCAGGAAGGCTGAGGTTACCGATGCTTACTTACTACATCCTACTTTTTACATAGGTTCTTAGGTCAGTAGGCTTGCTCAAGCTTTTACCCACTGATCCTTCTCCTCAACCTCAGTTACTCTTTTATAATTTATAAGCCCCGGTGAATGAAAGGGATGCAAAACGGATAAGCATTGGGGTGAGGGGACCTGTGCAGGGGCAGGCCAGCGATAGACAGACTCTTGTTGGATCTCTTTAAACTTTGTTACGTCACAGGTGTGATTTTGGATTGACAGGTGGCTTGCTGTCCGTGTGTTTTGGGGTAAGGAGTGGGTCCAAGAAATGTGTGTTTTCTTGCTGTTGTAGATTTATGAGCACACTGGCTGGCCTTCTATCCCACATTGGTCCTTCTATAAAGGGCATTCATCTCCAGGTGGGGGAGGGCAGCGGTCTATACAGGATCACCCCTTAGGATCAGCATGTTTTCCCTTTGTTCATTGCATGAACCCTGGGTGTGGGTTGCTGTGTGCCCTGTTAAGATATGATTTTCCGTATCTAGTCTCTTTCAGAAAGAGGGGGAATAAACACAGACAAGCGTACCCTGAGCTCTTGAATCCTGAGTGCATGGTTCAATTCCTGCCCCTGGCTCTGTGCAGAAGAAGCAAAGTTCCTTTTGATATATACAGTTTCTTTTCAATTTCATACATGTATGTAATATATGTACTGGGTGGCTTGTGTGTCAACTTGACACAAGCTAGAGTCATCAGAGAGGAAGGAGTCTCAATTGAGGAAATGCCTCTTTGAGATCCAGCTGTAAGGCATTTTCTCAATTAGTCATCAGTGGGGGAGGACCCAGCCCATGGTGAGTGGTGCCATCCCTGGGCTGCTCGTCCTGGGTTCTATAAGAAGGTGGGCTGAAGGCTGGAGAGATGGCTCAGAGGTTAAGAACACTGACTGCTCTTCCAGAGGTCTTGAGTTCAATTCCCAGCAACCACATGGTGGCTCACAACCATCTGTAATGAGATCTGGTGCCCTCTTCTGGCCTGCAGTCATACATGCTGTATACATAACAAATAAATAAATCTTAAAAAAAAAAAAAAAAGAAAAAGAAGGTGGGCTGAGCAAGCCATGGGGAGCAAGCCAGTAAGCAGTACTCCTCCGTGGCCTCTGCATCAGCTCCTGCCTCTATGATCCTTCCCTGTTTGAGTTCCTGTCCTGACTTCCTTCAGTGATGAACAGCAATGCTGAAGTATAAGCCTAATAAACCCTTTCCTCCCAGGTTGCCTTTTTGGTCATGATGTTTTATCACAGCAATAGTAACCTTAACTAAGACAATGTATTTTGATCATGTTTATTCTCTGTTGCCCACTCTTGTCCTGTTGATCACTTTTAACTTTACATCTTGTCCCTCTTCTGTCCCGTTTCTACTTTCATGCCTTTTCTCGGTGACTGTCTTAGTTAGGGTTTCTATTGCTGTGAAGAGACACCATGACCATGGCAACTCATAAAGGAAAACAGTTAATTGGGGGTGGCTTACAGTTCAGAGGTTTAGTCCATTGTCATCATGGGGGGAAGCATGGTGGCATGCAGGCAGACATGGTGCTGGAGAAGGAGGTGAGAGTTCTACATCTTGATCTGCAGGCAGCAGAGGCAACTGAGTTATCACTCTGAGTGTAGCTTGAGCATAGGAGACCTCAAAGCCTGCCCCCACAGTGATACACACTTCCTCCAACAAGGCCACACCCACTCCAACAAGGCCACACCCACTCCAACCAGGCCTCGCCTACTTCAACAAGGCCACACCTCCTAATAGTGCCTCACCCTGTGGGCCAAGTATTCAAACACCTGAGTCTGTGGGGGCCATTCCTATTCAAACCACCACAGTGACCCATTGAATTTCATGAGGGTTGCTTTCAGGACGTGGGTGAGGGATTATTCACTGGAACATGGGCAGCTTACCAGCGTCCACACCACTGAAGAGAAGCTCATCTCCCAGCAATCATTGACTGTCTGTAGATTTGAGGAGGAGCAGGCCCCCTAAGCTTACTCACATCTCACTGCTTTCCTATTAATTTCAAGGAACTTCTGGCGTTTTCTTCATGATCTATTTTACTTACACAATTAGTTACATGGCTGTAGGCAATGGAGAAGCCACTTCCTTTTTTTTTTTTTTTTTTTGCCTATTTACTCTTTATTAAATTGTATTATGTTTGTGGTTTGAATTGCACTGTGATCACCCTTCCCATGTCAACTTACTGAAAAAAATTAAACAGTTGATGTATTTTTAATTTTAATGTGTATGAGTTTGTCTGCAAACTTAATTTGTACACAATATATACAGTGCCCGTGGAGGCTAGAAAAAGGCATATGAACCCCTGGAACTAGGGTTACAGGTGGTTATGAGCCACCCATGTGGGTGCTGGGAGTAGAACCCAGGGCCTCTGCAGTGCTTTTACCCTTGAGCCATCCTTCCAGCCCCTTAATGAGATTTTTTGAGTAATGAGAAGCCTACAGTGAGAAACAGCTTTAAGAAGCTTGAGTTGGATGTGCAAGCATAGGTTTTTCTTTTAGGAAGACACAATGGGATGACGGATGCTTGACTGTCAAGGTTAGAAGCATCTTTTGGGTTAAGGTAAAACTGTGAGGGAGAGGCTCCTAAGCATTTTTGGGGGAAATGGAACAATGCAATATTTCTGATTGTTAGTGAAGACTTTCTCCTTGATTTTATAATGGATGGTGGTGGGTGTCTGTTATTTATATTCCAATAGATACATTCAAAGGAATGATGTAACTGCTGAACTTTCAAATGTCAAGATTTTTCAATACGCCAGAAACCTCGTCCCTGGCAACTGTTGAAACTCCAGTGGGGACGATTAGAAATCACTTTGGAAAAATGCAGGTGGGCGCTGGAGTTTGTGAAGTTTGCTTTTGGGGGAAGTTGGCAGAACCAGAAATACTGGAGAATCATTGTTGTTAGAGTCACAGTCTCAGCCTGGCTTACATATTCAAGTCAACATGCCGGGACGTGAGCCCCAGTGTGCTTGAACAGATCCACCTGGGAGGTTTTATTTATTTATTTTAAATTACTTCTGTGTTTAGACCACCTAGCCTATGCTTTTTAAAATTATTTATTTTGTTGATCTTTTGCCTGCACGTATGTCTGTGTGAGAGTGTCGAATTCCCTGGAACTAGAGTTATAGACAATTGTGAGCTGCCATATGGATGCTGGGAATTGAGCGCAGGTCCTCCAGAAGAGCAGTCAGTGCTCTGAAATCACTGAGCCATCTCTCCAATCCCACCTGGGATGGTGAGGTGTGTTTAAAACAGGCTGAAGGCTGAGAAGCAGGAGGCAAAGTCACTGAGGAGAACCATCATGGAGTGGAATTGTTAATGTACAATGCAGAGCTCCAGCTGCCCACTACAATTGTGTGGTATTTGGAAGGAACTGAAACATAGTTTGAATGAAATAAAACTCACATATCGTGTGTGCACTTGTATATGGACCTGTGCATTCATTCACATGTATGTACATGTTTTGTGAAAGCCAGAGGTTGCCATGGAATATTTTCCTCAATCACTGTCCACCCTGGTTTTTGACAAAAGGTTTCTCATTGACTCTGAAGCCCAATGATTTGACTAGGTGTGTTAGTCAGGGCAGCCCTAGGGCCCTCCTGTTTTCCCATCACCAAGATTAGAGAGACATGTCCTGCTGTGCCCAGCTTTTCATGGGTGTGCTGGTGAGCCAAGCCCAGGTTCTTGTGCTCTCAGGGCAAGTGCTTAATAAATCAAGCTATCTTCCTAGCCTTAAAATGCACTTTCTTATGGATAAATTTTGATAAATGCATGTGATCTAATGACCACATCATAAGCAAAATATAGTCTTTCCACCTTCTCCAGGTGTCTTCTTGTGATACCAGGCCCCACCCCTTGTCCTCCAGGGAGGTCCACTCTGTCCTGATCATTTTGCTTTTTACAAGATGGGAGTCCTGCTTTGTGTTATCTACAGAGCCCCGCTTATTTACCACCCCTCCCCCACCCACCCCCAGTACAACAATGC
Organism: Peromyscus eremicus; assembly: GCF_949786415.1. Taxonomy (NCBI): domain Eukaryota; kingdom Metazoa; phylum Chordata; class Mammalia; order Rodentia; family Cricetidae; genus Peromyscus; species Peromyscus eremicus. Next base: position 18,153,927 of record NC_081438.1, on the reverse strand, counting down.
TCTTGGTATTTCTCCAGGTGGCTGAACATGAGTGTGGGTCTTCACACTTCCAAGTGGGCTGTCTCAAGACTTTGCTTAGCCCTCCTGGAGATAATGGATGCCTCAGCTATTTCTCCTGAAGCCACTGTATGGTTTTGGCATGAATATACTTTTTCTTTTCTAAGCAAATACTTAGGGATAGGAGTGTGGGTTATGTAGAGGAACAACACTGGCTAAGTTCACTCAGGCTCAGCTAGCATCCTTAAATGGCTCAGGCCCACCTGCCTAGGGATGGTGCTGCCCACAGTGGGCTGGGCTTTCCCACATGAATTAATAATCAAGACATCCCCACAGACATGCCCACAGACCAGTCTGATCTAGACAATTCGTCAATGGAGGCTTTCTTTTTAAATGACTCCAGGCTGCATTAAGTTGACAATTAATGCTAACTAGGACATATGGGAAATGTGTTTGACATTAAAGGGACCGCCAAACTGTTTTTGCAAATGGCGGGACCATTTGGCAACTCCTGCTGATCTGTGTGCCTGCCAACACTTGTTGTTTGCACCCTGGAATTTTACCATGTCGGGTTTAACATGGGTATGATAGCCCCTTGTGGTGGTTTAATTTTCATTTCCCTAATCACTAATGGGGTGGCACAGGCCTTAGTATGGTCATTTACCATCTGCAGACCATCTCTGTAAAAATGTCTGTTCAAACCTTTTACTGTTTTAAAACAGGCAACTGATTTGGGCCATCTTCCTGGGTATTGTTTGTGTATAATACTTTTTTTCATATGTATGATTTGAAAATAGTTTTTTTTTTTTCCCCTTTCGGCATCTTGTTTAACGTACTCACAGGAGAGTGGATTACCCTTTTTATTTTGATAACCTTCTACTCCTCTTCTCTGAGAAAATTCCTTTTGTTGGAGTATCTAGAAGCCATCTTTTGGAAGTTTTGTGGCTACAGGTCACTTTGAGGTTTGTGACTCATATTTGGTTATTGTTTAGTGTTTGGTGCAAAATGGGTCAAGATTTACACTTTTTCTATAGGAATGATGAATTACTCCAGTATAATTTATTATAAGACTGTTGTTTCTATTCTTTTAAAAAGATTTTTTATGTAAATGAGTGATTGTATGCATGTATACTATGTGGGTACAGTACCCATGGAGGCCAGAAGAGTTTGTGAGATTCCCTGGAACTGGAGTTACAGATGGTTGTGAGCCACCATGTGGATGCTGGGAACCAAACCTGGGTCCTCACAAGAGCAGCCAGTGCTCTTAGCTGCTGAGCCATCTCTCCAACCCCATTAAGCTCACTTTTAGTTGACTTTTCTGGTAGGCATTTGGGAATGTTGTCCCTGGCTAATCTGTGAATTCCTTTGCTGTTGACGTTTCAGCCTTTACTCCCTTATCCTTATACTTCTCTCTCACCCACTGCACTGGCTATGACCTTTGGAGTGACATTAAGTTAGAGCAGTCCTTCCCTGCCCTGTCCCCAAGGTTGGGTGCTCCATTTCATGCCATTAAATCTGATGCTAGCTCTAGATTCTTGTAGATGCTCTTTGTGGAGATGAGAACATTCTGTGCCTCCCCGATTAGCTAAGAGGCTCTATGATACAAGGATCTCAACATCATCTAGCTAAGAGGCTCCATGATATATGGCACTCAACATTATCTAGCTAAGAGGCTCTATGATACAAGGATCTCAGCATCATCTAGCTAAGAGGCTCCATGATATATGGCACTCAACATTATCTAGCTAAGAGGCTCTATGATACAAGGATCTCAACATCATCTAGCTAAGAGGCTCCATGATATATGGCACTCAACATTATCTAGCTAAGAGGCTCTATGATACAAGGATCTCAACATCATCTAGCTAAGAGGCTCCATGATATATGGCACTCAACATTATCTAGCTAAGAGGCTCTATGATACAAGGATCTCAACATCATCTAGCTAAGAGGCTCCATGATATATGGCACTCAACATTATCTAGCTAAGAGGCTCTATGATACAAGGATCTCAGCATCATCTAGCTAAGAGGCTCCATGATATATGGCACTCAACATTATCTAGCTAAGAGGCTCTATGATACAAGGATCTCAACATCATCTATCTAAGAGGCTCCATGATATATGGCACTCAACATTATCTAGCTAAGAGGCTCTATGATACAAGGATCTCAACATCATCTAGCTAAGAGGCTCCATGATATATGGCACTCAACATTATCTAGCTAAGAGACTTCGTGATACAAGGTACTCGGCATCATCTAGCTAAGAGGCTCTGGGATACAAGGTGCTCAGCATCATCTAGCTAAGAGGCTCCATGATATAAGGTACTCAACATAGTCTAGCTAAGAGGCTCCAGGATACAAGGTGCTCAATGTCATCTAGCTAAGAGACTTCATGATACAAGGCACTCAACATCATCAGGTCTAATTATTGGGTTAATTGTTTTTTTTCCAGTTATCTTCTCTGGATATGGTGGATTCCATTAATTTGTCTTCAGATGTTAACCTAATGTGTAGTCCTCTGGAAACCCAAATGACTCGTGCTGTTACATTACTTACATATTGCTCTACTTAATCTGCTAATGTATATGTCTTAATTCAGGACAGATATTTTCTTTGTTTCATATGTGTGCATGAGTGCGCTTGAGAGTGAGAGAGAGAGATTGAGAGAGATTGAGAGAGATTGAGAGAGAGAGAGAGAGAGAGAGAGAGAGAGAGAGAGAGAGAGAGAGAGAGAGAGAGAGCAAGCAGGTACATATGTGAGAGTGTACACAGAGGCCAGAGATGAACGTCTAGTGTCACACTGCCCACCTTGTTTTATGAAACAGGATCTCTCACTAGCCTGGGAACTTACCCAGTAGACTAGGCTGGCTGGCCAGCTAGCCCCAGTTTCTCAGTGCTGGGTCACAAGCATGCACTGTCAGGCTGGGCTCTTCATTTTTGTTTTTTTTAAAACATGAGTTCTGAGATTGAACTCAGGCCCTGGGCTGCCAAGACAAGCACTTTACTAACTCCGTTCTGCGGGTCTGCGTTTGCTTTTGGTACCTGGGTAAAGCTTGCTTCCTGGAGTGAGGTGAGGCATCCGCCACTCACCCCTGTTTGCATTTGGAGTTCATCATTCTTTAAATGTTTGGCTAGTCTGGTGAAGCCATCTGGGTTTGATTTTTCTTTTTTCTTTCCCCACGAGCTCTAAAAATTGTAAATTAAATTTCTTTTATCATTCTAGGACGGTTCCAGGGGTCTGTTTTATAATGAGTGAAGATGAACTTTGGTAGTCAGCGACTGGTGACAATTCATTCTGTGTCATCTAAATTGTCAAGTAGATAGGAATCAGCTGTCTGAGCTCTCGTGAGCCTTTTCCTGCCTTCCAGACCTTGGTGACAGGACCCATTTCATGCCTGCCGTTTACAATATGTTTCTATTCTCCTTTTGCTTGGTCCGCCTGCCTGGAGTTTATGGATCCTGTCTGTCTTTTCAGACAGCCAGCTTTCTGTTGCTACTGAGTTTTCTTGGTTAACGCTATTTGTTCTTTCGTCATCTTTTTAATTGATTCCTGTTCAAATATTATTTTCTTTTTCCGCCTTTGTGTTGAATTTTCTCCTCTTAGTTCCTTCCTATGCACACTTACATAATTTGAGGTTTTTTTTTTCTTTTTCTGTACAAACCTCCACGATCTCCTGTAGGCCCTGTTTTAGCTATGTCTCTCAGACTTTGTTATAATTTTATTGCTTGCAGTTTGTGCTTATTTTGCAAATGCCCACTGTGACTTGTTTTTGACTCATAAGTAGGTGGCTGTAGTTTCTACTGAAGTGTTGGAGGGCTCCTGGCCACCTTCCTGTTTGGTTGCGTATTGCATATTGAACATGGGGTGGGGGTTACTCATTCTGTGCAGACACCCTCCTATGGAGCCTTGTTGCATCCCCAAGCTTTTTCCATCTCTTTGTTTTTGAAGTAGAACCTCACCAAGTTACCCCAGCTGACTTTGAGCTTGTCATGTGGCCAAGGCAATCCTCACCTTGCCATCCCCCTGCCTCATTCTCCTGGCTAGCTAGGACCAGATTCTTTTCTGCTACACACTTCGGGTTTATCCCACATTGCTCAGATAGTATACTTTGTTAATGAATGTGTACATTTAAGGAGTTCTCCTTTTATGATAGGATCTCACTGTGTGGCCTGGTTGGCCTTGAACTCCCAATCCTTCCTCTGTAGTATCTGGAGTTCTGGCATTACATGTATGCTCCAGTTCCACTGGCCTTTCCTGATTGCTTTAAAATAGGGTCTGTCGCAGGGCAGTGATGGCACATGCCTTTAATCCCAGCACTCGGGAGGCAGAGCCAGGAGGATCTCTGTGAGTTCGAGGCCAGCCTGGGCTACCAAGTTAGTTCCAGGAAAGGCGCAAAGCTACACAGAGAAAACCTGTCTCCAAAAACCAAAATAAAAAAAAATAGGGTCTATCTTGCTAAATCCTCATTGTGCTCTTAATAAGGATGGCATTGCTGTTTCTGGGTAGCATACTCTGTAAGTGTCAGGTGGGCTGCACGGTTCATGGTATTGTCTAGCTTTTTCTACACCAAAATCACCATGAGGGTTTTTTTTTTTTTTTTGGCATTTCTAACTATTACTACAGATTTTAATGTTTTTCCTCAGAAGTCTAGCTTTTGATGTTAGCTACATACATATTTAGCATTACTATGCATTCTGGGTAAACAGATCCATTCCTAAGTATGTTTTGTACCCTTTCCCCCGGTTTTACCGCTTACTTAGAAATGTATTCTCATGTTAGTATAAACACTTAAGTTTTAAAAATTGATGTGAGGATGGTAGATATTTTCCCACAGTTTTATTTTAGCCAGTTGCCATCTCGGGGCTGTGCCTGGGTGTGACACCCTGACAAGCTCTAATGTTCTAACTGGCGTTTTAACAGTTTGCATTTATTGTAATTTGGGTGCAGCTTGGACTGAGAACACTGTCTACCTGGTTGTGTGTGTGTGTTTAAAATAAAAAAAGAATTAGATGTATCTGTTTTACGTGTGTTTTGCCTACATGTATGCTGTGTACCGTGTTATATGTCTGGTGCTCCTGGAGGTCAAAAGAGGGTGTTGGATTCCATGGAACTGATGCTATGGGTGGTTGTGAACTTCCATGTGGGTGCTTGGAATCAAACCCAAGTCCTCTGCAAGAGCAGTCAGTATTCCTAACCACAGAGCCATCCCAAGCCCCATTTGGTTGGGGGGGGGGCGGTTGAGACTGGGTTTCTCTGTATAGCCCTGGCTGTCCAGGAACTTGCTCTGTAGACCAGGCTGGCCTTGAACTCACAGAGATCCGCCTGCTTCTGCCTCCTAAGTGCTGGCATTAAAGGTGTGCGCCACCACCCCTGGCAGCTTTTTAAATGGAAAATTCATTTTATTTCATGCGTATGGTTGTTTTGTCTGCGTGTGTATGTGCACCACATGCAGGCAGGTACCCCTTCAAGACCAGAAGAAGGTGTCAGATCCCCAGGACTGGTAGTTACAGGTCGTTGTGAGATGTCCGTGTAGGATGCTGAGAACCTGACTTGAGTCCTCCTCAAGAGCAGTAAGCACTCTTGACCATTGAACCATCTCCATCCCATACATTGGTTTTGAAATGATGGAAGAACAGATGATGGCACACAGGAGGTGAAGAAGCTCAAGCATTAGCCACATAGCTGACAGCTGCCGTCTCTAGGATGATGGAACAATGGATGAGATGATGTTCCCAGAGGCCAAACAAGGAGCTTCCAAGAGAGATTGCTGGGGTATGAGATACTTCCATAATATGATGTGGGGCAGAGCTCTGGCGGTGTCCTCCCCTGCCTGCTTCAGGTTCCTGGGGGTGGCTGCAGCTGACCCACTGCAGAAGGGAAGAGACAGGATGGAGATGCTGTAAGGCAAAGCTGTGCATCTCTCAATGGCCAGAGCACAGTTTCTTAATTAAGCAAAGCTAATTGTTACATTTTACAATAAAGGACAGGGCTGCCTGAGCCTCACCGTGGTGTCAGGGGACAGGGGTCAGGAGGTCTGTTTAGAGTTTAAGGGTCTGAGCCCAAGTGGCCTTAAGGCTGATTCTTCAACGTGAGGGTCAGCTAGACATGGCCAAGATGGGAGACCGAGGTGACTCTTGATACAATCTTTAAAAAAAAAAATGTGTGTATAGCCCAGCTGAGAAACTACCTGTTGAAGCCAACTAATTTGGAGTAGTTTCCTGAAGCAACTAATGAGAACCTTTGCTAATTTGCTATTCTCAGCTTTATGTTCCTAGCAGGAATTTTCTGGAATGGGCAGTAAAAGTCGTTTTGATAAAGATGGTCTTAAGGCTTCAGTTTTGTCTGTTGAACTTTGTGGATACACGTGGTCTTGGTTGTCATGGAGAAACTTCTAGAAAGGGAGGCAGTCTGTAACACAGATTCTCCACTCCAGTGGTCTCTCTGCACAGTTTTGGTTTTATACCTGGTGGAGTGTGTGTTACAAAGAGCAGTTACTATGGGGACGCTGGAGTGGCTTACCGTGGTGCTCTTGGAGGACAAACCGCTTACCTCGGTTGCCAGTGCAGACATCGGGGGAGTCAGCTTTTAGAAAAGGGTCGTTGGATCCCAGGCATGGTGGTGCATGCCTTTAATCCTAGCACTTGGGATTGGGAGGGGGCAGAGGCACGTTGATCACTGAGTTTGAGCTAGCCTGGTTTACATAGTTAGTTCCAGGCCAGCCGGGCCTACATTGTGAGACCCTATGGGTTGGTTGTCAACACGGACAGCTCTATGGGGAGCCTGCAGAAGATGCTTCGGCTCCCAGCTGTGTGCACATTTAACAGGCAGCGCCAGGCTGTTAGCAGGTTCCCGTGTCTGCTATTCTGACCCACGGCCATCCCAGCCTCTCTGAGGAGGCAGAGAAAGGGATGTCTCATGCCCTTTTCTGTCTTACACATTTGGGATGTTTCTTTTGGCTCTGCTGAGCCAAAGGATGGCCTTTCCTTTGCTCATTTTGCTGTATCTCTGATGTGACGTGTGTTCCTGCTGTGTGTAGGATTTAGGAACAGTCACAAGTCAGGCACTTTGCAATTCTCTTGCTCACAGTGTGGCCCTCCGAACATGCTTAGGTTCCGGATTTATTATGAATCTCCCCTCTGTTTCCGCTCTAGGGCAGAGTTCGTAGTTTCCTGCCTGTGCTTTGTCTTGTGTGGCTTGGGAGCTTGTTGCTTCATAACTGTTAGGCTTGTTCTGGGCTTTGGATGGGATTTGTTTGCCCTGTTAAGGACACTGATCTCATCTGGACATTCAGCCTCCACCTCAGCTTCCCGTCACAGCATCTTATTTTCCTTTTGGGGAGCCATTCCCCATTAGCAGACTGCATGGTGAGGTCAGGCTCAGGGGATACAGGAGGAAGGCAATGGGCCATCTCCATGTGCCTGACCACAGTGAGTCAGAGGTTGGCATCGGATCCAGTCCTAGCAGAGGGAGGAGACACAGGCTTGTTCTTTTTGCTGGAGACTCTAAAGGCGATAAGGTCACATTTTGTGAAGACCAGTAGCAGTAAAGGTGATGTAGTCACAGTTGGGGCTGTCGCTCTGCTAGTAGAGTGCTTAGCGTGCACAAAACCCCGAGTGTGATTCCCAGCACCAATTAAATAGCATGCTTGTAATTCTAGTACTTGGGAGGTAGGGATGGGGAAAGATCAGAAATTCAAGATCATCCTTGGCTACATAGTGAGTTAGAGGTCAGTCTCAGTTATATGAAGCCCTGTCTTAAAAACAAAATAAAACAACAACAACAACAAAAACAAAACAAAACGATGCAAGCTGAGGCTGCTGGGAACTTCGAGAAAGGCCTTGTATAAGGCTTGATCCAGCCGTGCCTGAAGTTAGCTTTACCACGAAGCTGTTTACCTACAGGAACCAATACATTGTAAATTTAAGCTAATAAGTTTGCCTCACTTGTGGTTAGAAGAGTTCTGACTGATACACCATGAGAGGAGCAGCGAGGTGTGAGCCAACTGCGTAATCCTTCTGCCATCATTTTTACTCCAGCTCAATTACGCTCCCAGCCAGGGCACCGTGTCTGAGCTCCAGATATGAAGGACTGTTCTCTTCCTGGTGGGGCTTTGGTGCATTAAAACACTGGGTGTCCCTGCCCTAAAATGGTTGGATCTGGCAGTGAGGATGTCACGGGTGACATTTGCACCAGCAGGTGACGATCTGATATGGGATCTATCCACCTTACTAGTGTGTCACTTCTTTGGTAGAGTTCACATGGGTAATCTCAGGGCCTCCCTCCGGGTCCTTCTGCTCATGTGCTTGGCTTATTTCTCTCTTGTTTCTGGAGCTGGTGGTGAGTCGTTTGTGACCAGGCAGTGTATGTGCCAGCACTCTTGAAGGGAGCCTGAGCATTTTAACCATGCTGAGGATGGAGCCTGAGGATACGTGAACCCTCCGGTCAGTAATGAATGCTGGATGGAAGGATGCTGTGATGTTGATTACTCTGGAACTTGGAACTGCCCAGGCTGGTGAGAACAAAATGGCAGCGATAGGTCAGCTGTTGCCGGTGGGCACAGGGCGCTAGGTCAAGTGTAGACAGCCTCCATTGCTTTTTGAACGGGAGTGTCAATATTTTCAAATCAAGAGAACTGGCATGCAATTGGACTTCTGGTGTCTTTGGAAAATCAGTGGCAGAGTTGGCATCTCTGAGGCTCACTGGGGCCTGGATGGCTTCTGCCTGCTTTAGAGGAAGTCTGTGCTATCCCCTGTCTCACTCACCCTCTGCCAAGCAAGACAGCTTTGCTTGCTCATGTATCCTCTGAATAGCAGCCTAGGCTGCAAAGCCACCAAGGGCCACCTGTCTTCTCAGCTGTACCCACTGATTGTTCCTGTGTCTCCCCACCCCCCTCTCTGTGTGTATGTAAACATGTGTGCTTGTAGAGGCCAGAGGTTGATGTCTGCTGTCTCCTTCAATTGTTCTCTTCCTTAGTTTTTGAAGCAGGATCTCTCTCACTGAGACCCGGAGCTCACCAATATGGCTAGACTGAGTGGCCAATGAGTCTCAGTGATCCTCCTGTCTCTGTTTCCCAGAGTTGGGACTTAGCGATGTGCACTGTCATGCCCAGCTTTATAAATGTGAGTGCTGGGGATAAGAATTCAGGTCTTCATGATGTGTGTGTCAAGCGCTTTACCAACTGAAACACACCCCTAGTTTCTCCCTCTCACACTAACCTTAATTTTAACCCTCCGATATGTCTGTGTGTGAGATGGGGGCAGTCACACCAAAGAGGCAGAAAAGCACAAGTGTCCAAAGAAGTATCTACAACCCAGACATGGGTCTGTCCCTGGATGGGCTGTGCTTCACCTGGACCTGGGATGCCAGATTCCACAAATTCCTGTTGAGTTTATGCTGAACAGCAGGTCACATGACTAAGGGCCCAAGAGCTCTCTGGAATATATATATATATATATCAAAGACACATCATATCCAGGTCTCTCTTAGCATTCTTTCTCCAGAGGTTCCCAGCACAAGGCCTGGCTTGGGGAATGCAGCAACTCCATTTAGCTGCTCAACTCTGACCCTGTGTGAAAGCAGCTGGCCCATAGATGGACACATCTTGTCCAACAGTGTGCTCACAGACACTGAACTCACTTGCTTCAAAGGTCAGGAATGAATTTCTAGAGTTTTCAGCTATTTGAAATTGTGAGCATAACTCTTCCTTTGCGGTTGCAGATACCACACGTACCAGGCTTCTTCTTTGGGGCCACCAACCAGCTCCTAAATCATGACACAGAGACTTACTGTTAAGTGTTGAATGCTTGGCCTAGCTTGGGCTTGTTTCTGGCTATCTCTTTTAACTTCAATTAACCTGTTTCTCTTTATCTACCTTTTGCCTCGGGGCTTATTACCTTTCTTCCTTCTGTGTATCTTACTTGTACTGCTTCTCTATGTCTGCTGGCTGGCATCTGCCTGGTTTCTTGCCCTGGACTCTCCCTTGTTCTCGCCTCTCTTCTCTCTTATTCCTCTCTTCTTGAGCTTAGATTTCTCCTCCTATTTATTCTCTCTGCCCGCCAGCCCCACCTATCCCTCTTCTGCCTAGCTATTGGCCATTCAGCTCTTTCTTAGACCAATCAGGTGCTTTAGGCAGGCAAGGTGAAACAGATGTAACACATCATTACATAATTAAAAGTAACAAACCTTTACACAGTTAAAGTAATATTCTGCAGCATAAACAAATGTAACACATCTTCAACTAGTTAAAATAACATTCTACAGTAGCCCCAGGAGTTCGTGTGGGTGGAATCTGGGCATCAGGGTTTCCTAACCCTTGTTCTTTGGTTGTGCTGTTTTCTTGGAGTATAATTGATAGAAACACAGTCCTTAAAGTGTGCATGGGGTTGGATGCCTGTGTGTGTTGGGAAATGATCCCAGCAACTCACACACCCATAATTATTTTAAAACTTTTATTTGATTTTACTTGACAAGTAAAATTATTTTTTTCTGCAATTTTTGAAAAGGTTTGTTTTCATTTTTAATTATATGTATGTTTTGGCTATGCACATGAAAGTACAGTTGCCATGGAATCCAGAGGTATTAGATCCCCTGGAACTGGAGTTACAAACACACACACACACACACACACACACACACACGCATACGCATACATACATATATTTGTACACAAACTCATATACATACATACTCATACCCATATACCCATATAAACATATATACATATCCACATATCACACATACATGCACCATTTATACCACACACATAAACATACACCTGACGTGACCTACCTGCTGTGGGTGCTGGGAGCCAAGCCCAGGTCCTCTGAAAGAGCATCAAGTGCTCTTAACCACTGGGACGTTGATCCAGCCCTGCCAAAATATTTCTGCATTTGGTTTAGAGGCCAATGCTTTGATACATGAATTTATGCCCACTGGTTGAGTCAGGCTGATGTGTTTCTCCGCACACATTAATCACTTGGTGTGGTGAATTCCACATGAAAATCTGTCTTCTCAGCAAATCTCTAGTCCAGGCTCCAATAGCATTAACTGTGCCATGGGACTTATTTTATCCCTAGAAAGGAAGTGTGTGGCCTGAAGGGTTGGGAAATGGCTCCTAACAGGTGGAAGATGCCATGTTTCCATGTATGTGTGGAAGCTCACGAAGTGACAGATGGGTGGCGACCAGAGTCCGGGAAGGTGTGGGATTTCCAAGTGATCTGACCCATGGAAGGAGAACCGCTTCTGAGGCCCCGCCCTCCCTGAGGGATCCTTGGCAATTGGTGGCTGGGGGAGGGGTGTGACTTTCTTCAGTGGTGTTGCTACCAGCAGGCTGCCTGTGCTCCAGTCAGATTGGTTTTAGAATCTTCTACCTCATAAGCCAGCCAAGACTTTTGAAAATGACGTGAAAAGTCACAGTGAACTTGGGCGATTGACAGTTGCTTCCGAGAGAAGGACTATCCTACAGTCCACCTGGGCACTCAGCCTCCTTGCAAAGGCTGTGAAACTGGGCGGTGAAGATTCTCTGCGGGATGGCCCCTCCTTCTGTGGGAGCTTCAGGCTGGTTCAGGGTCTTACCCTTGAAGTGACTTCTGCAGAGAGCAGGGATTCATTCGGAGACTCCCGCGGCTGAGTTCTGACAAATCAGCTTAGGGTCCCCGTTGTTTGTGTTTGTAGTAACACAGGCGACAGCAGGCTGGCTCTCTTTAATCGCCGGCATTTCTGCCCCCATCCAGATGCAGTAAATCAGCAAAATGGGATGATCAGGACAGTTATCACAGCCCTCTCCCTCCTGGTGAGCCGTCTTCCCCTCCATTTTGTTAATTATGATGAGTGTAACACATCTGCTCTGCTCCAGGCTTCCTCGCCCATCAGGTCTCAGATGTGAGGTAGAGGGAGCTCTGAAGTTAGTCTTAGCTGTACATGTCTGATGCAATGAATGGAAGGAACAAGGAGTATCTCTCCCACAGAGGGGATTGGAGCACAGTGTGTTTCCTGGCATCCTTCTCCTTTCATACAGGCAGGACCAGGGACTCCTTTTTTTTTTAACATTTATTTTTGTTCTTTTGTTTGTTTATTTATAACTGTTTGCCTGTATATATGTGTGTGCACCACATGTGTAGAGTACCCGAGGACACCAGAAGGGGGCATTGGATTCCCCTAGAACTGAAGTGACAGGCGGTTGTGAGCTGCCATGTGGGTGCTGGGAACTGAACCTGAGTCCTCTGTAAGAGCAGTCATTGCTCTTAACTGCTGAGTCGTCTTTCCTGTCCCTGTCTTAGGTCTTTTAAGAAGTTGAGATTGGGGGATTTCCTGGGAGAGCTGCTCACTCCCTTCTCACCATAGGAACATGCCTCGGCGTTAAGCAGGGATTTCTGATTTCCAGAGAAAGGTACTTGGGCCCCTCTCATCCTTCACCTGTGCAGAATGAAGTGTGAACAGCAGGGCTCCCAAGGTCATGTTTCAGCTCCAAAGCACCCAAGCCTTGCAAAGATCATCTTATATTAATGATTTTGTAATCACTATTACCTTGACTGTTCAAGGAGGGACTCCCCACACCCTCCTTATCATTTAATCTGGAGCCTTTAATTTTGGGTCACAGCCCATGGAGGAAAGAGTATTTGGGAATGGGGTGCCGAGAGCTCTTGTAGATTGTATTGGGAAAATACCACATTTCTGGCTTTTTGATGGATGCTCACCAACAATAACACTTTCTGGAAAAGGGGCACATATAGTACTTGTCCTCCTCCTCCCCAGAAGAAGAGAAGCAAGACTGGTCTGTCTGAAGACATTACAGTGTTCCCAGTCAGGAGAAAAATCCTTCACAGCTGGTGTGATGGGGTCCAGCCAGCTGGGTTCTGCACCGGATCCCTGTGGTGGTGGATGGCCAGTTCCATTTGTAGTTTACCTCCTGGTACTGGAAATACCTGCCATTTTCCATTCCCGTTCAAACTGGATTCACTCTTCTGGACCTGTGTACATGTCCTATAAGGAATAGAATAGGAGAGCATTAATGGGGCCTCAGTGTTGACCTTGTAGTGAGGTTTACTCCTGTGTGTAGCTGATGAGGCCCATGTAGAAGTCACAGAGGGATGAATAGCCACAGATACTCATGAATTCCAGAGTGGAATTGGGTATGTCTCAGAAGGAAGTCTTTGTGCTGCCCATGTCCCTCTGTGCAGGTGAAGACACTATCTCCGTCCCTAGTCAGGTGACATCTCTGTCACCTGCTCAGTCCAGATACCAAGCCTAGAGTTGGAGCAGACCCCAAGGTCCAAGGCTTTATTCTTCAACATGGCTGCCGCCTTTTAGCAGTGAGTGGAGTCCCCTGGCCCCTGTACTTCTGCTAGTATATTTGGGACTTCATTCCTGTGACCCCAATTAGGTTTGATAACTCCCTAAATGACTCCCAGATCTCACTAGAGTCAAGCTGTACCTGTGCTTGCAGTCCAGTGATAAAGTTCAAAGCTCGGGAACACACAAATGAAGAGACTGTAGGCTGAAGTCTTGTAGTAGAAAGGGAGGTGCAGAGCCGGGCGGTGGTGGCGCACGCCTTTAATCCCAGCACTCGGGAGGCAGAGGCAGGTGGATCTCTGTGAGTTCGAGGCCAGCCTGGCCAGCCTGGGCTACCGAGTGAGTTCCAGGAAAGGTGCAAAGCTACACAGAGAAAAAAAAAAAAGAAAGAAAGGGAGGTGCAGAGCTCCACATAAGATCCAGAACTGAATTCTACACTCCTCAGCAGGGTCCTATGAGAGGACATTCAGCAGGGTCCTGAGAGAGGACATTTGCGTTAGAAATGTACTGCCCCATTCCCCCTCAACAAAACAAAACAAACAAAAGAAGTCAAGGGGCTGGAGAGATGGTTCAGTGTTAGGAGAACCTGTTGCTCTTCCACAGGACCCAGATTCTGTTCCCAGCACCCACATAATAGCTTATCACCTTACCTGTAACTCCAGTTTCAGGTCCTCTGAGGTCACCCATACACGTGTGGCATACACACATACTCATAAATAATTAAATGTTTTTAATACTTAGTTTTATCAGGATCATCAAGGAAGTAATTGTAAGGATGAAACCCGGTAATCTGCACCCCAGAGTGGGGCTCAGATTCGTGTATATGTGTGGCTGGTATACATCTTCCTGTAAAGTGGCTTGTCCTTCCCCACATAGCTAGCAGTTTTTTGACCTCTGACCTTTGTGCCTTCTGCTGCATGATAGCCAGAGTCTAAGGTGCAGGATGGGTTAGGGGAACCACTTGGCCCTGAGCAGCTAGACAGAGGAACCCTGGGAGATTGGCTCATTCCTGGGCCTTTGAACCAACCCCCCCAACTCCCTCACTGAGTCTCTCTTGAGTCACTCTGGCAGGTGCAGACCTGGGGATGGAGGTGTGGGGTCACTCATAGATGTTGGCATGCATGTGACATTCTCTGGTGCTGACCCAGGAAGATTTGACTCCTGCTTGTGGCTTCTGGGAGGTTCTGCTAGGGCCTGGGGTGGCCTTTCATTGTGTGTGGGGGCTATGCTTACACAGGCAGAAATACGTCTCTCGTCGGAAGTGGATGTGAACTTTTATGAACACCCCAACCTGTTTGCTTAAGTCGTCATTGGTTTCAAAAGCAAGTTTGTTTTAAGCGTGCATTTGGAGGTTTCTTTTTTTTTTCAAGTGTGCACAGAGCTGTGTGAATGCTATCACACACAGACCCTTCCCATCACCCACCCAAAGCCCTCTGCCCCATTACAGTCATCCCATTCCCATGGTGGCTCAGGCAGTCACTGCTTACCATCACAGCTCACTCACTTTTCCCTTAAAAGCATGTGTTTGTTTTTTTTAGTTTTTACACTTTCCCCAGCTTTGTGGCAATCTAAATACTGTTATTATACCGTCTGTTGGATGTGGTCAGCGCAGTGGCTGGAAGTACTTGCACACTGTAGAACGGCCATCGTAAAAGAGTGAGCTGATGAATACATCACCTTCTGCGTGATCCTTTCTTCACTTTTCTTCACGATGAAAACCCTGACTCTTGACAAACTTCTACAATAGATTCTGGTATCATAAACCGTGGTCCCCAGGGTGCATATGTGACTTCTGGAAATAAATTACCCTATTATTGAGAGGTTGAACTTTTGGACCAGGATATCTCCCATTCTCCCACCCACCAGCTGCTGGCAGATGGTGTTATACTTGTATGGTGATGGAGGGGAAGAGCTGGGAGCCTAGCCTGTCACGGGGAAGCCATAAACCAACTGATGATGGCGGGCTTAGTGCTGTGCTCCACGGGAAGGCAGGTGTTCCTTTGGCCTTTTCAGAAGAGTCTGGTTCTCATCTGGGACCCACAAAATGGACTTTTCTGTAGCCCGAATGCTCTTTCAGCCATGGCTCACAACTGTCCTTTCCTGTTTGGTCACAGTCACAACATTGCCC
The DNA here is from genome assembly GCF_949786415.1 of Peromyscus eremicus. NCBI lineage: Eukaryota > Metazoa > Chordata > Mammalia > Rodentia > Cricetidae > Peromyscus > Peromyscus eremicus. Next base: position 18,138,506 of record NC_081438.1, on the reverse strand, counting down.
TCCAGTGTTCCTATCTCCTTGGAAACCAACCCTGTAAGACCAATCTGAAGGTTGGTCGTCCGTGAGTCACACTTCCACCCGAGCTACCATGATGGCGATCTTCATGTGACCACTAACATTTGTCAGGCAAGTCCATCACCATTCTCAAGTCCACATTTCTCTGTGGTTCTCTGAAATGAACTGGTGAGTGGCCGCACGTTCCCACATCTAACTACGTGAGAACACTTCCACGCTGTTACCCCCTGGCAAGAAAGCACCAGGCCCGCAGCTTAGCCCCCTCACCCTGTGTGTTCTGCAGTTCACCAACATGCTTGTTTTCATTTCTTCCACCTAAGCTGATCTCTGTGTGTGGAGCCAAGGCTGGTCTGACTCCCTGTGTGTCCTCAATGTCCTCAAGGGGAGTAGTTTTATTTTAAACAGCTAGCAGAGTGCTTTTGAGTCACAGACTGTATCCCTCACTTGAGTCCCTTTGATGGAATTCAGATAAACGGCTTTGTGCTAGAATATCCTCCATTAGATTGATTTCTAAATTCTTTCAGGGATGTCAGTGTGTGTTCTAGGGGATGTGCGCTCTGTCCGAGGGCAGCTGCCATTCAGTGGCAAGCACTGGTCCCCTGGTGCGGTGGGAAAGACTGTGTTTCTAGAACCTCAGGTTTTCCCTAGAGAAAGGATATATCCAGATTTTTATGTAAAAGTTTCTAACACTTAAAATACGGGCAACTAATTGAGTGCAAAGAGACAGTACTGTCTTTGTTTGTAAGCGGGGTGACTTACAGATGGCAATGCTCACAATGCTAGATGCTGGCTAGCCCAAATCAATGTGAAGCAGAGTTGGTGCCCAGTGGGACCTTTTCCTGGCTCACTAATGGTGGATTCGTACTGTAGCCTCACATGGTGAAGGAGGTGAGATGGTTTCTGGTTTTCTTTTATAAGAACACTATTATAGTTTGAGTGTGAAATGTCACCAGGGATTCATATGTTTGAACTCTTGGTCCCCATTTGATAGTGCGTTTTTTTTTTTTTTTTTTTTTTTTTTTTTTTTTTTTTTTGTTTTGTTTTGTTTTGTTTTGTTTTGTTTTGTTTTTTTGGGTGGAGGGGGGAAGGGGATCTTTAGGAGGTGGAGTTTTGTTGGACAAAGTGCGTCACTGAGGGGCAGATCTTAAAGCTTTTACCCTGTACTTGCTTCTGGGCCAGGAGGTAAAAATCATGTTTGCTTTGTAAAATTATGTGCTTAGTGTGTGTGTGTGTGTGTGTGTGTGTGTGTATGTGTGTATGCACATGAATGTATTGCCTGTGGAGGTCAGAAGAGGGGTCAGATTCCCTGGAGCTGAGGTTACAGTTGGTTGTGAGCTGCCCAATGTGGGTTCTGGAACAGAACTTGTGTCCTTTACAAGACAAGCTACATGCTCTTAACCACTGAGTCACCTCCCAGACCTGAAAACGAGGAATTTTTGAAACTGGGACCTTTCATATGTTAGGCAAACAGGATAACCACAACACTATGGAAACCCACTACTTTTTTTTTTTTAAAGCTTAAAAATTCAAAATACAATTATGACTTCTTTTTCTGAAAAGAAAATTATATGTACTTTCACTTTTAGTGTCCAAACACGAAGTCTTATTAAAGCGGAGCCAGCTCCCTCCACCAACATGTTGAGCTGCTTTTCACTGAAGTGGAATCGTTGAATAGCTGTGAAAAGACCCGGGGGCTTACAAAACTTCACTATGTACCCTTTCCCTAAATGTTGAGCTGGGATCTGAATGTCCTCTCTGGAATTTTGCACTGTACAACACACACAGCTGAAAAGAAGCAGAACTACAGATGAATGTGAGTGTGTGAGGTACCTGTGCATGTACACACACACACACACACACACACACACACACACACACACACCTCTAATTATTGATGCTTGGTTGTGTCTAATTTTTTTTACTATTACAAGTAAGGCTTCCGTCACCACTGTCAATCCCTCACACAGTCATTTCGCTGTGACTAAAGTCACAATTATCTCCCACTGAGAGCGGTGTTAATGCTGCCATGTGTGCAATTTAATGAACAATGTGGCGACTTGTGGTAAATGAACAATTTTTCAATTTAGTGTTTATGATGGCTGTTGGAGAGAAGAGATTCTGTTTTTACTGGTTGGGGAAAAAAAAGTTCCTAATGAGTCAGGGGATTTTCAAATTCTATCCATGAAAAGCAAGTCAACGAATTTTCAAATGGTGGAGAAACTATTCAACTTTTCCTGGGCTGGGACTAGAGACACATGCAAATCTGCCTTGGCTTATGTTCCAGAACTTTCCTATGCCCCTTTTCCCTCTTTGTGCTCAACTGGGCTCAGTATTTGGCTTAGGAACTTTCTATCATGTTCTCAGAAAGGTTGCTTCTCCCTTAGGTGAGTGGGTGTCCATCACTTCTAGGGAAGGTGACCTTTCTTCCTGTGGGATGTGCTAGAAACAATAAAAATAAATGATGGGATGGGGGGCATGGCCCACTTGATAGACAGCTCACTCAGCATGCACAGAGACCTAGGTCTGATTCCCAACATCTCAGTTTGATTCTCAGCACGCAGCAGTGTATGTCTGTAACCTGGCGCTCAGGAGGTTTAGGATCAGAAGCTCACGGTCATTGCTGGCCCCATAGCGTGGGGACTGTAGTAGCAGGTAGCTCTGCTCCTCCTATATCCCTTTCAGTGGCCCATCTGTGCTTGGTGAGTTGTTCTATGAGCTTTAAAGTACTCTATCTGCAGAGGGCGGAAAGGCCAAGGGTAGAATTGCTAGGGGCATGTTAGAGTATCCTCTACAAGACTCTCTTGTCTGCTGTCTGGGTCACATGTACACTCTCTCCCCTACCCTGGGGCATGGGCTCTACCACTGTTAACCTGAGTAGAGAAAGGCGGGCCGACCATTGCATCAGACTGTGGTCATCAGCCCCTTGGCTCTCACACTAGCACCCTAGAAGTTCATTCTGGAGGGTCACTGTTTTCATTTCTGTGGCTATATATGGGAGTATAGAGTTTTAGCAGAGCCACCTATCAGGAGGAGGCAGAGGCCATTGCTGTAAAGCTGAGCCCCCCCCCCTTTTTTTTTTCTCAGGCTGCTGTTGAGAACTGTTGGGCAAGGTAGGCAGTGTGGTGGGAGACCATGGGCTTGGGCAGGTGCTCACATAGCCAAGGTCCCTGACTCAATTTCCTTATCTGCATATCAAGGTACACTAATACAGATTAGATTCGGGTGCAATGACATGTATGAGATGCCTAGCATTGTGCCTGCAAGGAGGTGCCTGGTACAGGGTTTGGCCACTCCCTGCTCCTCCTCCTCCTCCTCCTCCTCCTCCTCCTCCTCCTCCTCCTCCTCCTCCTCTTCTTCTGCTTCATTGATTTATTTATTGTGCATACAATATTCTACCTACACGTATGCTTACATGCCGTAAGAGGGCACCAGATCTCATTATAGATGGTTGTGAGCCACCATGTGGTTGCCGGGAATTGAACTCAGGACCTCTGGAAGAATAGCCAATGCTCTTAACCTCTGAGCCATCTCTCCAGCTCTTGTTCCTCAGCAGCTTCTGATACATGATGGGGACTTTTTAAGTGATGCAGACATTTCCTGCCATTTGGAGGTTATCATCTGTCTTTAGAGTGTCCCCTGTGGGCTAATGCACTGAAGGCATGGTTCGTAGGTGCTGATGTTACTTTGGGAAGCAGTGCACACTTTAGGAGATGGGACACATCTGGAAGAAGCAGGTCAGTTGGAGATGTGACCTGGGAGCTTTTGCCTGGTCCTAGTCTCTGTCTGACTCTCTGATTCCTGCCTGCCCCCAGGTGAGCAGGTTCCTCCACCATACACTTCCTCTATTGTACACATCAGACAGAGCCACCATGGCCGCCACTGTAGACTCTCCTAAATCATTAGCAAGAGAAATCCTTCTCTTCTTAAAGATGTTTCCTGGAAGGCATTTAGCTACAGCTGTGTGCCGGTAACCCATAGTGCTATGAGTCACTAGGGAATGTATGTAAGGTACTCATCATGGGTAGCTGCCTACACACAGGTCTCTTAGAGGGTTCAAACTCAGTCACTGCACCTTTTAATTAGGGGATTTGCTTTTCTGTGGTGTCAAAGCCACCTGCCTCCCCAAGGCTTCTGGTTCCCTTTTCAGGTAGATGACTCAAACTCAAGTTTGCCTTTTCCCTAGAAAAGCAGAGAAATGATTGCTCATATTTGTTTAGTGTTATTGATAAGAGGTTGCTCCTGTTCTGAAGGAGAGTTGGTTTGGAAAAACTGCACATGCATATAGAACAATAAAAGAATGGAACGCGTCTGGGTTGAGAATATGACCATGCCACTTTGAGGGCTTGGGGATCCTGGCTTGTGGACGTGTGAGGTGGCTCGGGCAGCCAGTTGTTCACCTTGCAAGTGTAAAGACCTGAGTTTGACCCACAGAACCCCAGCAAAAATGCTGGCTATGGTGGTGGACTCTCATAATCTCAGCATTGGCGAGAGAGACAGGTGGATCCCTGAACCGCACTGACCAGCCAGCCTAGTCTACTTGGTGAGGTCAAGGTCAGCAGCAAGAGATCCTGTGTTGAAAGAAATGGCAGACAGTACTTGAGGAACAAAGCTGATGTTTTTCTCTGGCCTCTCCATGCTTGTGTATTCACATGTATGCATTTGTGCACACATGCATACATGTGATGTGTAGCCTGATTTTTCAGGGAGCCTGGTGGCCTTGTGGTGGCTTTTTTACCCCCCCCCCCCCACAAATTGTGTAGAGCAAGCAGTTCTTCTCTGGAGCAATTTCCTTTTAATTACCAGGTCCATACTCCAATTCTGGGTGAGAATGCATATGTCAGCCCCAAATGATGATTTGTAATTATGGGAGAGGCGGGAATGGGAAGTACTTGGCCGGCGGCCAACAGAGAGGGTGTTAACGGGAAACTTGAGAGTGAAGAGGCAGGTGAGTGCTGAGTCAGAATTCACTTCTCCATGCACGGCTCGCCTCAGGGACGTGCTGACACACATCTCGTGAAAGGATTTGGCCTCCACTCTTCAGGCTTGAGAAACCTCGAGAGGCAATTGCTTCTTAGTAAGGATTGGAACGGCCCCTCAAAATTAGCCTTAGTCTTCTTGATTCATCTTGAGACATTTGACAAACTTAAGTGACTAATTAAAGAAGTAGAGCTCAATGAAAAGACAAATAAGTTCAGATTTTCCTGAAAATAAGATACTTAATCTCCAATGAGCATTCTCTATGTCTACCCAGTATACAGTAGCTCTGACTAAGAGGTTAGAGATGGTGTTAACTTTAATTTTTTTTCAGTTTTAATTTTTAAATTTTTTGTCTCCTCTGCATATGTGCACCACACGCATGCAGTGCCCATAGATACCAGAAGAGGGCATCAGATCATCTGGAGCTGGAGTTACAGGTGGTTGTAAGCTATGCATGCTGGGGGATGAATTTCAGGTCCTTTAAAAGAGCAGCACTCACTCTTCACCACCAACCCATTCCTCCAGACCTTGCCTTACCTTCTTAAGATCTCTTTCTATCCTTTTCTATTGTAAAAACATATAAAAAAAAGCCTTCTGATATTAGCATCTTAAAGCTAGAACAAGCGTTTCACAAAGCCCACCATTTTTCTCTCAAGACTAAGTTACCATGCTTATGCTCCCAGACACAGTTCCTGTGTTTATCAAGATCAGTCACTTGTATGTCCTAGCTCCTGTAGATTTTCAGGGACAATCCTCCAGGGGTCACTTCTGAGCAAAATCTTGATGCCTTTTCTGTGATAATTTGTTTATCAGAACCACGAGGGAATGATCTTGGGGCATTTCCCATGTCAGATATAAAGGACAGGCCCAGAGCTCAGAAGGAGACTCCTAACTCGGAGGGTTGGTGATCAGCTGGATCTCTTGTTTGTTGTGTTAATTATTTCTCATTGTCAATAAGCAATTTAAGGGAAAAAGGATTTGCTTGGACTTGTAATTCTCTATCATAGAGAAGACACGGCAAGCAGGTGACTCCTTGGTGCCATGAGTATGCAGCTGAGGTACCTCCTTGATGCCCATCTGGGTAGATGAGAACAGGTAGAATGAATGGTAAAGAGCCAGTAGGCAGGAAGTTGGGATGGTTATAAGATCTCAAACTGGGCCGGGAGGTGGTGGCACACACCTTTTATCCCAGCACTTGGGAGGCAGAGGCAGGTAGATCTCTGTGAGTTTGAGGCCAGCCTGGTCTGCAGAGCAAGATCCAGGACAGGCACCAAAGCTACACAGAGAAACTCTGTCTTGAAAAAAACAAAACAAACCAAAAAACCAAAACAAAACAGAAAAGAAAACAAGATCTCAAACTCTACCCCTAGGGATTCACTTCCTTTAGTGAGGCCCCACCTCCTAATGATTCCACAACCTTCTGAAACAGCTCTACCAGCTGTAGACTGCATGTTTATGAATGAACTTATGGGGGACTGTTCCCATTCAAACCACCACAGTTGCCCTCATCGGAGAAGAGATTGGTCTACAGACTGTCGAAAGTCATATGTTATTGAAGATGTTTCATCTGGATCAGAAACATCTAATTTCAGATATCACTTAAAGCACACACATACACACACACACACACACACACACACACACACACACACTCACACAATAATTTAGTTGAATCACCTGGAAAGAGAGTCTCAATGATAGATTGTTTACATTGGTTTGGGCTATGGGCATGTCTGTGGGGGATTGTGTTGATTGTTAATTTATGTGGGAAGAGCAAGCCTACTGTGGGCGGCACCATTTCCTAGGCAAGAGTCCTGAATTGTGGAAGAGTAGAGTAATTGAGCTGAGCACAAGCAAGAATGCATGCATGGATTTGTTTCTCTTTGCTCTGGACTATGGATGTGATGTGACTGCTGTCCCAAGGAACTTCTGTTGTGACCGCCCCTCAGTGATGGGTTGTGACTTCAGCTGGATTTGTAAGCCAAAACAAATTCTTTCTCCTCTAAATTGCTTTTTGACAGATTATTTTTTTTATCACAGCAACAGAGATGAAACTAGAATATCCACCATTTATTTCAGGCCAACATATAACATGATGCTTGTGACCATACAGATGTCACATCTTCTGTTGTTGGGAGCAATCTCTCACACAGCTCATCACCAGCCAAGAACCAAGTCTAAACTCTTCAGAAGGAAGAGGTGGCCATGTTAAAAGCCACCCCCGAACTACCAGCCCCAGAACATATTTCTTTTATAGGCATTATTTTCAATATGCATGCATTTCAATTTTGTGTTGATTTCCCTTGGTTCATTTACGTATATTTTCCTTCTTAGATATTGAGATAAAATCAGTGCAGGAGGTGATCGGTCTCCTCAGTTCTTCCTGTTCTGAGAGATGACTTTGGACCTGTTTGGAGAGAGCTCAGGAAGCCAGGAACTCAGTGATGTCTCCAGCTATTGCTAGAGTCTCAGACTGGCTCTCTTTGCTTGGTTCTGTGTAGCAGGTAGAGGTGCTGGGTGATGACTCAGCATAGTAGCCACATGGCTTAAAGCCATTCTCTCCTGCCAATTAGATGGCATCTGTCTTTGGTGGATGGTGGGAATGTGACTCCTCCATTTACTTGTAGCAAGTGTTGTAACTCAGATTCCTGTTGCTGTTGGCCATTTAAGGATGGATTCAATTTCTCCTTGATGAACCTTGGACAATAGGAAGGAGGAGTCATGGCTATGTTGGGACTCCAAGCATGAATTTCACCACTGGAGCTGAAGACAGCTGTTTGTGCATTTTGGGGGCCGGGATTTTCCTCAAGACACAATTACTGTTTTACTACTGAAGAACTTGCCTGTTTGCCTCTGATTCCTTCTGCTGTTCTCTTTCTTTTCTTTCTATCTGTACTTCTCTGCAACTTCATCTATTCAAAGGAAAGATCCGAGGGCAAGAGTTTGAGAAAGAGTTGAAATGAAAATCCCAACTAACATTAACATTTCCGTGCACTTCATTATTACGGTATCAGATGGGAGGGCACACAAAAGGTAAAATTAACAAATTCTCAGCTGAAGTTCATGGCTTTGAGGAAAAAGTTTTCTCTGAGGAGTGATGGGGCCAAGGGTTGATTAAACCGGGATTTCGGCATCTCCCAGCCCCGAGTGTGTGAAATAAGAAATCGTCCTATCTAATTAGGCAACTCTAGCGGGGCTTTGAACCTCCCACCTGTGGTGGGTTTCTTTTTTCTCCTTCTTTCTTTCTGTTTCTAATCTTATAAATAGATTTCCATAAGTAGAGAAGTCTTTCTTCCTTTGTATTGAAGTTTGCTACTTCCCAAGTAGAGCAAGTTTGATTTTGTCCTTGAAAACTGTGGTGACTTTCTTATTGAGACTTTAAAATGTGTACATAAGAGATGGGTCAGGAGTTAAGAGCACTCACTGGTCACTCTTCCAGAAGATCCAGATTTGATTCCCAGCACCTGTATGCCAGCTCACAACTATCTGTAACTCTGGTTCCAGGACATCCATCACCTTCTTCTGGCCTCCAAGGGCACTGCTCACATGTGGTACACAGATGTGCGTTCAGACAAAACACCCATACACATAAAATGAAAAAAAAATTAAAATATGTATGTAAACATAAATAGCTTTTTTTGATAGTTGTACTGAAATACCACAAATACCAACTGGGGAGGTTTTCCATTTTCTTTAACCTTTTTATACGTGTTTGTAATGGATTTTGATCATTGTCGCCCATTACTCTCCCATCCCCCTTCCCCCTTGCTGATCTCCTCTGTGTTTGTCTATTTGATGACCCACTGAGGTTTTTTAGGGTTCCTTTTAGGAAGATGGGGTGGAGGGTTCTTTGCAGAAGCCCTGAGCAGCCTTACGCCTCTTCTTCCCCCAGCTTGATAACCAGTCAGCACACTCCGGTCATTGATGTTCTTTTGGTTTGTCTGGTGTTTTAGAGGCAGGGTCTCACTTTGCAGTCTGGGCTGGTTGGAACTCATCATGTAGCCCAGGCTGGCCTCCAATGCCAAGCGATCCTCTAGTGCCCCATCTTGTCCCTAATAAGCCCCTGCTTTCTCCTCTTCCTAGTGACTGACTAAGGTCTGGGTCAGTGCTCACAGCCTTGTCAAGATTAGCTGTGACAACGCCTCATTACCACATTTAAATTCCTTTAATTAACCTAAAAAACTTATTGTGTATGAGTCTGTGCACCACAGTGCATGTGTTCAGTCTTTTCTGGACAATAAGAGTCCACCCCCCCCCCCACAACTAGAAGTGGGGAGTGACCCACCCCAGGCCAGTGAGTGATTTAAGGATGATAGTATTGACCTCCTGACTTAGGGAGAGTTCACCCTGGCTTTTAGTTCTGATTTATGGTCCTTATTTAAGACCAGGAAGCTGGTGTAGCAATTTCTGTAATGGGAAGAGTAAATGTTCTTGAAAGGCTTGTTGAATGATCAGATTTTACTGGCAAGTAAAACTGTCTGAGCTTAATATCTTTGTTTGGCGAGACGGCTGTTTGTTTCTAAGTCTGGGCAGTTGGTCTCTTTTTTATCTGAAGCAGGGATGGGGGGGTTGGTAAGATGTTTTGGATTGCATTTTGTATGTAATTGTACATGACAGATGTATTAAATTAGCCTTGCCAGGCCCCTTTGGAGCTCTGCCTCCCAACTGTAAATTTTACTTGACTTTTTCATTTGTAGGTGGCACAGAACTGTTTCATGTATATTTCATGGACCACAAAGAGGCAGGGAGCCCGTGAAGCCACCCTGTGCTGCAGTCCATTCATTTGGAAGGAGACATGGGCATGTGCCTGTGAAATAAATTGTCTGCAGTTATAGTTGGGGATAAAAATATTAGCAACAAATCAAAAACTGCCAGGAGCTTTACATTTGGTGGGGAAAACTCCACTCTGAGTGAGGTCTGGGCAACAGTGGAAATTTATCCACTCCCCCTTCTTCTGTTAAATCCTGAATGCTTCTATTTGAGGACTTTCCTCGTTGAAGAGGATCAAATAAAAGTGGTGTTCTCCTCCCCTCCTCCTCCTCTTCCCTTCCCCATCCTCTTCCTTCCCCTCCTTCCCATTCTCCTCCTCCTTCCTTCTCCTTTTGTTGAAGAGGAAAAACCCCTGATTTTACTACAGAAACCATTAAAAGGTATTTGTATACTTGTAAAGTTAATGACTTAACAAGCCCATTTGCGTGTACAAGTTGTGTTATTCCATCTAGAGTTGCCTCCTCCTCTTCAGGGACACCCCAGATGTGAATTTTACTTGAGTATTAACCAACCAAGCAACCAGTCAACCAGACAACAACAACAACAACAACAACAACAACAACAACAACTACTCTTGGGAATGAGTTCTTTTAGGAGGACACCAAATGTGACTGTTTTTGGGAAGCATTTTCCTAAGAGGCTAGGGTGGGATACTGTGTGCTTAGCATACTCCTGGCCCTGGGTTCTGTTCTCAGCTACAAGAGTGAAGAGAGAACTGCAAGCATGTGCTGTGAATACAGCCAGTGGTACCTTGAAAGTCCATGTGGAATCTAGGTAGCACTATTTCCTTTCCAGTGTGCCTGATGTGGCCACTGATAACCATCGGTCACTTTAGTTCCAGTGGATCTGATGCCCTCTTCTGGCCTCTGTGGATACTACAATCACATGGAGTGCACATAAACATGCAAGCAAACACTCTTGCATACGAGATAAAATTAACTTTTTAAAAAAGAGAAGAGAAAGAGAATTACAGGGTATATGAAAATAATAGAAATATATCATATACATGTATGAAATTGTCAAGAATAAAACAAAGATTTGGCAGACATACATTTGAGCTATTGAGGGACATTTAAAAAAACATCAGGGCCACATTCATGATTTTCAGGGCAGGGTGTCTTTGGGCCACATTTCTTCCTCCTGTAAGTTAAGGACAGACTTTCAGAAACATACTCTGTTTTCCCTCTGATTTGTCTTTCTTACTTTGCAAAAATTGCAATCAATTAGAAGAATAGATCCAATAATGGTTATCTTAATTGGTCTGTTAAGAGCTATAGCTTCAAAGTATCTTTTAACATGCTGCCAAAATCTTTCTTTGTAGAGATATAAGGATAGTTACATCGCTTTAGTTAATCTGCAAATATCAGTCATATCTAGGGAGTGGTTTACCAGTTTACCACAGTCATTCATCTTTTTTCTGTGGGGTTAGGGAGCCTTTTTCTGATTTTAATGGTTCATAGGAAATGTTTATTATATGCACATAGAAGGAAAACAGAGATGGCATATTGTTATATAAATACCACTTTTACTAGATAAAGAGACGATTTATACATTTTTACATTTATGAAATGTGGAATGTTCTTATGTTAGTTCACATTGTCTGAAGATTACTTATGCGTGCATGTGTACGCACGCGCACACACACACACACACACACTTATGCATACATCATCATCATCATCATCTCCATTCACAGAGACACAAGCCATTCATTCATTTATAAGGATTCCTTAATTAAAAATCAACAATTCTATGGCCAGTAGGAAACAGTGTGAAGACATTGAGACCCTGTGAATGTGTATCTCGAGGACTCCAAGCTCATGAAGGCCCAGACCCCAAATACCTGCAGAGATGGAGTGGGGCATTCAGGACAGAGGCTTCAGCCAACTGTGAAGAGGCAGTTAGGGGAGAGAGAACTGTTTTAAGGACTTCATAAAAAATAAATCTCTCTTCTTTATAGCTAGGCTCTGCTGCAGTGGTATTAAATGTGGGATGTGTGCTCATTCTATATTAGATATGATGGATAGGAAATTGTCCTACAGTTGACTTGATATTCAATTGCTGTCCTGGGAGAGTAGGCTAAGTTGTGAGTACTGTAATGTCTCAGACTAAACACTCCAGGTTTCCTTTTTGTACCTGCTACATATTTAGGGTAGAGTGGTAGAGTCCTGAGCTCAGAGATCTGACTGATGGGAACTCAGGCGTATTGTAGTTCTGCCTTCTAGTTCTAGAGGGCTCTGCTAGCCCTGGGGTAAGGATGGGAACTGCTGGACTGTGGAATGAGTTGGCAACCAGGGATCTTGGCCATTTCGGCACTTGGTCACAGCTGGCTGTCATAGTCATTATCTGACAGCAAAGGCGCTGAGGGGACATGAGTGATCACAGGAACATCTGGTACATGGCCAGCATCCTGCTGGGTTATAGTATGAGAGACTCTTCCTGGGGGAGATGCAACATACACAACCACTCGCTACAGAAAGAGAACTGACAACAGACCAAAGTAATGACTGTATGCAAGTTGAACTTGGTAAACCAGTGATTTATTGGAGTAACTTATAGGAACGTGAGTGAGAGGCTACCCTCTTTGGAGTAAGTCTTCGTAGCAGGGGTGAGGGTTTTCTCACAGGGGCCTAGGTAAGGGGTTACCTACAAGAACATGGGTAAAGGGTTTCTCACAGGGGCCTGGGTGAGGGATTACTCACAGGGGACTGGGTGGGGGGTTACCTACAGGAGCATGGGTGTCTTCAAATTGGTAGATTAACTCAGTGGTATGGATGACTCAAAAGCTGCTCCGTCATCCAAAAAGCCCACGCTAACAGGGGCGAAGGCTCCAAAGAAAGTTGCAACCCAGGAGCAGCTTTCCGGCAGCTCCACAGGTGAGAGAGTGCCCTGCCTGAGCAGTTGTAGATTGTGTCTATAACAATAGAGAAGGACCCTGGAGAAGGGGAGACTACAAAATTATCCAAGGTAATCCCTCACCCAGATCCTGTGAGAAACCCCTCACCCATGTTCCTGTGGGTAGCTCCTCACCCAGGCCCTGTGAGAAATCCCTCACCCATGTTCTTATGGGTAACTCCTCACCCAGGCCCTGTGAGAAACCCCTCACCCATGTTCCTGTGGGTAGCTCCTCACCCAGGCCCTGTGAGTAACCCCTCACCCAGGCCCCTGTGAGAAACCCCTTAGACATGTGAAGTTTATTTACCCCTCTAGTCTCACGAGCCTCTCCTCTCTTTTCTGAAGAGAGTGTTCACATCAGGAAGCTGGCATACAGTACACATTTAATCAAACAACCCTACATGTCAGGGATTTTGCATTTTCCCAGAAAACACAAGTCTCTCCCATATTGCAGTATTTGGGGGTGGCTATTATAAGTCTAACAATTGAGTTAATCTACCAGTTTGAAGACAAGCTGTGGTTAACTCAGCCAAACTCAGTTTTGCGTTATTTTCTGCTCGTCCCTGAACTCCTCAAGCTGGTACTGTTTTTCTTCACCCATGGTGCTTTATGTGACACACATAGCAATGACCCTCAAACATGAATGCATCCTGTAACACAGGAATCCTCTCTCCATGCCCAGTGTTGAAGTTCAACTGTGTTCATCTTCAGCATGTAAGACCTGGGCATTCTGCTCCTGTCCATCAAATTTCAGTTCCCATAGTACCATGCTTGCCATCCTGAGTGTCTGCTTGTAGAATCCCCAAGAGTTGCAGGCTCCACCCTCTGGCTCAGATGCCCAAGGGAGCACATGGCCCCAGTATGCAGCCTTTGCAGAGCAGAACATGTGGCTTCCACTCACCATGGTCAGCTGTGGGCTGTTTTTAAGCACAGTGCTGGCCTCAGCCCCTCTGTGTGGACTCAGCTCCATCTGTAGATCTACAGTGTTATTTTTAGGTGTGCAGGCATTTGGGGACAACAGCCAACGTCCCCAGACCTAGTTATCTAATTTGGTTGAGAAGCAGTCATGGGGGAGAGAAATCAAAGCCAGGGCTGCAGTTGGGAACGCGTCTGCAGGGAAGGGGTGAGAAGGGGACAAGGTTGGTGTATGTGAGGGTGTGATGTACTCAGTCTGTGTTACAAGCAGCTCCCTTATGGGCTGAAGAGATGGCTCAGTTGTAAAGAGCACTTGTCTTGCAAGCGTAAGGTCCTGGCTTTAGTCTTAAACACCACGTAAAAATATTGAGTGTGGTGGCTCTCACTTGTGTATTAGGACTGGGGAGGCAGAAGAAGGAGGGGATCCTGGAGTACCAAGGCTGGTCTAAACTATTTGGTCAGTTCCAGGCCAGTGAGAGTCTTTGCCACAGAAGAGGTAGATGGTTCCTAAGGCATGGCATGTCCGGTTGTCTTATAGCCTCCATACACATGCATATGCAAGTACATATGCACATGTTCACACACATACACCAGAACATATATGAGCATGCACACATCGCTACACACATACTAAAATATAATATAGTTTTGAACACCCCAAACAATATGAAGGCCATTCACCTGGGGTGATGTCTGAAAGGTCTAGGTGGAGTGGAATTCAATTGGCTGTGCAATATGCACCTGAAACCAAGATGTTCTGTCCTGAGCAGGAGCAGTTTTAGGCAGAAGGGTTCCAAGTTTTCCAGAGCTTTTTGCCATTTGCAAAGGATGTTACTGTGAAGAATCTCCTACGTTAGGAGCAGGTGCTGATAATGGCCAGCTAGGGTTGATAGTAGAATGGGGTCCCGGAAAGTGCTAGACAGAAAGTGCCAGCCCACTTGCCCCCCACTCTGAGACTCCAGCTTACAGTATGAGGCACCCTTGTCTTACACATTGGATTGAGTGATTTCTGGGAAGGACAGTTGTCATTCCAGGTGACCCCAGTACACAGGGTCCACAGCCTGCGTCATTTTCTCACCCTGTGGCATGGCACAGGATCGCCAGCTTTGTCCAGCTCTGCCAAGTGATGTTGGGTGGGGCCAGGACCAACTCTCATTCCAGAGGCAGTGTGTCACCCAGGGTTGGCCAGGGAGGACATCATCCCTGTCTATGGAGTGTGGCTGAGGGTTCAGGGAACAAACCAGGCCAGCAGACTCTATTTCAACTGTGTGGTAGGAATGCAAGAAGTAAGGGGCCCATTGGCAGAGACACCTCAAGGGCTGAGCCGATGGGGGAGAGAGGAAGAGTGAGGAGAGGTAGGGTAAGAGAGGGAGGCAGGGGGAGAGATGAAGGGAGGAGAGAGGACATTTGAATTCTGAGTGTCAAGTGGTCCCCTCCTTAATCCAGGTGACTGATATCTCACAGGTCTCCCACACATCAGAGGATGGTCACAATGGTGGGTGAGGGAGAGGGCACATGGATGCCGATAGAGTTTGGGTCTATCTGTGTGGATGAATTGGAATTGTTTGTATTATTTATGAAGATAATAATTACATAATTTTTAAATTCACAAGCATAGTTTGGCTTAATGATTTTTAAATGTACATAATAGGACATTAGGTGGCTTTTATTAATTCTATTTATGTACAGAGAAGAGAGATGAAGAATCCTGAATCTTAAATATGCCCAAAGAGCAAGTTAATGGAGTCTTGTGACATGAGAGCAACTGCTGTCTGAGCCCTGCCACAGAAGGCGAGGTCACTGTGCAGAACCCGGCCAAGGGTTTCTGCTTCCCAGGCTCCCTTGGGGCCCCCATAAGGCTGTTGGGGGCACATTTGCATGTAATTTGCATATGATAATTTTTGCTGCAGCAGGAGAATCCAGTTATTAATGCTCCTGCCCCAAACTCGGGTGAGCATGAGCTTCCATTTACAGAGTCTGTCTTCGGGGCACACTTGGTTTCACTTAGAATAAATTATCATACATTTATCATTAGTTTGTGAGTTATTAACATTAATATAAACAAATACGTGGCATATCACTTCAGGAAGATTACTTTTTTAATCACTTAGCGAATGCAGAAAGCTGCTGCTTCATATTTTACTTCCGAATGGATCTGCTTTCTGGTTCGTGCTCACATTAAAGGCATCAGTCCTCACACTTTGCATCTGTTAGTGTGGAAGGCGCTTAATTGAGGTGGGGGGGGGATCAAAAATTAACTTTTCTCTTCCAGTGAAAAAACGAGAACGTCTGCAGTTGCCTCTTTACACTCAAGGCTCTCTGTAATCTGTTAAGTATGTCTCTGTCCGTGGTGGGGGAAAGTTTGAAGATTTAATTTAGTGAAATGTCACAGCAGGAAACAAAGTGAGCCTGGCTTCTTCAGCTGCACCTGCTCAGAACACAGGTTCTAACAACTGATAATTAGGAAGGACAGAAACGACTGGGGACTGAGCCTAATAAACCATAATGCCAAACCAACATTGCTAGATGTTGTACAAAGAGAGCCAGGCATGGAAGGGATGAGCCAGAAGCTGTATGGGTACATGATCTCTCAGAGAAAGCTCTAGACCCTTGGAGATCATGGACCACCTTATAGAGACCTAGCCCTGCTCTTGACTGTTTCTCGGTGGATTTGGGGCTGCTTGTTTTGCTTCCTCATGCCTCAGTTTCTTCATCTTTAGAATGGGGATGGGAGCACCACTTGTTTCAGAGGTTGTAGGTAGAGTTTCAGGAGGCTAAGCAGGCAGAGAAGCCCCAGAGGAAAGGCTCAGTTGTAATTGCTCTGTTCAGTGTTTTGAGTTTTCAAATGTTGCATTGCCTTCTGAACATCAATCGATGATCCAATACAATTCTGTATTAGTTATTTTCTTTGTCAGTGTGACAGAACACTGTCAGAAGCAACTTAAGAGAGGAAGGGTTATGTTGACTCATGGTGTCAGAGGGACTGCGGTCCACCATGGTAGAATGTGTGGCAGCCAGAGTGTGGGGTTGCTGCTTGCTCACATCACAGCTGGTAGGCAGCAGAGACTGGAAGAAGAGGCAGATCAAACCTTCAAAGCCTGCCCCAGTGACCTGGCTCTGTCCATCACACTTCTACAGCCTCGACAAACAGCGCCACCTGCTGGGAACCAAGTGCTCAAACACAGGAGCCTGTGAGGACAGTTCACAATGGTCCATACTTCTATACACTGTGTGGTTCACCATACTCTAATTTCTACAGTAGAGTTATTAGCGCAGCCTCTCAGCTCATGGTGGAAGTATCACTGGGCACTTCAAGGAAGACATTGCCAAACTGTTCCTAACTCTCCTGTTTGACAGCCAGATTGTGTGAGAGCTCTTCTATTCCTCTGTAATAGTTCCCTCTGTCACGGCCATTGGCTCACTACTAGCTTGTCCCTGAACACTTCCATTTCTGGCAGTGCCTGGCTGGGCTCTCCATCACAGGCCATTTTTTTTTTGAAGTCCATGATATCTGGCTACATTTGTCTCTCCTAGGAAATCAAGTTAGATTATTGCATTTGGGCTTCATGTCAGCAGCTTTTCTGGCACTGTGATAAAAAAGAAACAAAAAACAAAAAACAAAAAACAACGCATGACCAAAAGCAACTTGAGGAAAGAACAGTTTATTTTGGCTTATGGTTCCAAGGAGATAGAGTCCGTCACAGCTTGGAATGGCAGCAGGAGCCAGAAGTGGGCTGGTCACATTGCGTTCACACATAGGAAGCAGGAAGGGATAACAGACAAGTGGGGTGAAGTGTTAAACCCTCAAAGCCTACCTGCATTGACATTCTTCCTCCAGCAACCTCCCTGACCAGCGCCATCTACTGGGATCAAGTGTTCAAACACCTGGGCCTGTGGAGGACATTTCTTATTTCAACTGCTCCAGCCTTTGCACATTATTGTTGGGGCTCAGAGAGTGCTCCTGTTGGAGTCACCGTCCTGATGCAGGGACCTCAGCATCTCACAAGAGCTGAGTCAAGGTCAGGAAGACATGTAAAATTAGCCCTCACCCACCAAACTGGGGCAGCACTAATGTCCCATAGAAGTGATCTCTGGGGTTTATCTTGATGAGTAAAATGATCTTGTTAGGTGTTACCCATAGAATGGAGGATGGCCATAAATGGTTGCATGTTCTTGAAACCCCATCCCCTTTCTTACCAAGCTCCTTCTTTATTATATGTATGTATGTATGTATATATGCATTTACATGTGTTTTGGGGGACACAACACAGTGCACTTGTGGAGGTCAGAGGGCAGCTTTTAGGAGTCAGTTCTCTCTTCTACCATATGCATGGGTCTTGGGGATTGAACTCAGGTCATCAGATTTGGTGGCAGGCCCCTTTACCCACTGAGCCATCTTGCTGGTCCCCAAGCTCCTGTTTGTTTGAGTGTAAGTCCACAGAGGCTTCAGTGCTACTTGGTGCTGAAGGTATGTGTTCCTTTGCATCCTACTCTTTCTCCTATGAGGGATCTGCTTATCTGGGCAGTCAATGTCTGAGTGCAGACTATAGAAAGGATGGGCTTGCTTGGCTTTCAGTTTAGAACAGCTAAGTGGTAGTTTGTAGCTAGATATAGTTATGGCAGTTGGGGTTTGATGCAAGACAGGGTAATGCTTTTGATGGAGTCGCCATCCTGGAGCATGTGAGTGGGGCCCTGGGATGGGATGCTGTTGTACCTCTCCCTGTCTTGCTGTGTCAATCATGCCCCCTCCATCTCTCTCTCTGTCTGTCAATAGTTTCCTGCAGAGAATATCTATTCTCACTTAAGCTGCGATCCTAACATTGGTCAACAACATAGGTCCCTCACACCAGGATTGTTTAGAGACTCAAGCAGTAGAGGTTCCACCCTAGCCACTGGACAGCCACAAGCAGACTCCTGAGATTTTTTTTTTTTATCCCACAAATGGCTCCCAATACCTCAGCTTATCCATCCTGGCTATACTTGTCATCCAGAATCTCTCAGTGTGATGTTCATGTCTGGGAGGAGGGCAATGCTTTTGATGAAGTCACCATCCTGGGGCAGGTCAGTGGGGCCATTGGATGGGATTCCTGGCCTTTCGAGGAGACAGTATAATATAGAGTCATGTGACCCAGGCTATGTCATGTTATAGTGTACCTGTCTCTGGTCTGAAGGTGGTAAGTGAATACATCAAGTTTAGCATGTGGTGCTTTTGGGATGTGAAGAGGGACAGAAAGGACACTTCTGGGTCTCATGCTGTGCCAGGATGCAGGGTGCATGTGTTTCTTGTGGGTTGATCCAGAGGACACTGTGGAAGGTTCCTGGGCTTAAACTTCTCTCCAGCATTCCCATGGACAGTCAGTGAATCCCACTGAATTCCCAGTGAATGAATGGGAGACTCCAGCAGCAGGAGAGAGAGGGTCGCACTGCCAGGTTAAAGGAGACTGAGGAAGAGGTTGTGAGGGAAGCAAACAAGGGGAGCAGGGTATATGGCTCCTATGACATTTTAAAGAGCCCAGAGAGTAGCTGCCAGCTATCTGCCTAGAGGAAGTGACCGACAAGCCATGTTAAGGGGACAAATGACCAACCTATGAAACAGCTGCTGCTGACTGACAGGAAACAGTGAGCTACCCAGGGACCACCCCTCAAAGACAGGCTCGATTTCTTCCTCCTCTGTATTCAGCTGTAGAGGAAATGCCTCATCAAGTTGGAGGGAGGGGCTGGAGGCAGCTGGACCCAGGCCCAACACATGACTCCTGGGTCTCTGGATCCTTGGCTACTTTAGATGGTGCAATGGTCAGCTTAGTCACAGACCCGTGTCTCGCTGTTCTTGGGGTTGGACAACCAAGATCAAGATGTCATTGGTTTACAGGTGGCTCCTCCCTCGTTGTGCACACATGTGGTGGAGAGAGGGTACTGTTGTATCTCTTTATCTCCTCAGAATGGCACTCATCCCATCCTGGGGCCCCACCCTTGTGACCACATCTGAACATGACCAGCCCTCATAGGGTCTCACGGGCCTCAGCAAACAAATTCTGGTGGCTCAAGTATCCAGTTGTAACACATGCTAGCGTTACCCTCTGATGGATTAGGACCTGGCTGAAACTAAAAAAAGAAAACCAAACAAACGAACAAAAACCAACAACAACAAAAAATCCCCAGAGACAGGGCTAAATCTTCACAGCTGTAATAAACATTTTTAAAACACCAGAAAGTGTTAGGACAATCGTGTGAGGACTTAGCCAGAGATGCTGATGGAGGCTGTTCTGCAGACGGAAGTGCTTTGGCAGGGCAAGGTCCAGAGTATTTTCCCAGAAAACAACTAATTACTGCCTGACTCCATTTCACAAATTGAAAGTTGAGTGTGGGTGGAGGCCAGTGAACAACGTCAGCTATCACCCTTGAAGTGCCATCTGCCTTGGTTTTATTTTTTGAGACAGGGTCTCTCATTACTAGGGAGCCCTGGGAAATCTCTTGTCTCCATTTCTCTAGAGCAGAAGTTAGAAGCGTGCACTCCCATGGCTGGAGATTCTGGTGTGGGTTCTACAGATCGAACTCAGGTTTTTTTTTTTTTTTTTTTTTTTTTTTTTTTTTTTTTTTTTTGGTTTTTTTTGTTTTTTTTTTTTTTTGGTTTTTTGAGACAGGGTTTCTCTGTGTAGCTTTGCGCCTCTCCTGGAACTCACTTGGTAGCCCAGGCTAGCCTCGAACTCACAGAGATCCACCTGGCTCTGCCTCCCGAGTGCTGGGATTAAAGGCGTGAGCTATCACCGCCTGGCTGAACTCAGGTCTTTATGCTTATAAGGCAAGCCCTTTAACAACGGGGGTGGGAGTGGAGGGGGGGGGAGGGGATCTTTCTTGCTCCATGGGTTGAAATATGTAGTCAAATTGGTTTCTCTTCTGTTTTCCGGGTTTCTTACCAAGTTCCCTTGCCGCTCCCAGCAGCTAGCTTTATTACCTCCTCTTGTGGTAGATCTTGAATTTGAGTCTGTGTCAGGGAGAGGTACCTGCGTGACCTCTCCTCAGTTAAGCCCAGGTGGAGAGTCTCTCTCTAAAGAGGTTGCTGGTCCCTTTGAGGCATTAGATGTATCTTGGGTCTCTCTGGAGATGACCCCAGGGGCTCCTGCCTGGTGTCTTCTGGACTCTGCCTCATTTTGCTTATCTGCTCTTGCTTGTCTTTTCCTTGTAGTCTATAGTAGGTCTATGTGGGATCAACAGCTTCATCCCACAGGTCCTCCTACAGGACCCGGTCCTGGGTACTCTCTTAGCTCCTTTCCCAATTGACCCCTCCTCCCTCCAGCATCCGTGTCCATCCCCAGTATCCCCTAGCCTGGCCATGCCTGCATGACTGACCCCTCCACTTCTGCCCTCTGATGTGCCGCTTGCTCATCTGTTCAAACCTCGAGCTTGTCTTTGTCTCATACTTAACTGTCTGTCTGATGTACCTGTTTTCTGCCTCCCCGCTGAACTGGCTCCGCGAGTCCAAAGACCACATCTGTCTTCAGCTCTGTGATGTCCTCAGTACCTAGCATGGTGCCTGAGCCATAGTAAGAGATGAAATACCCCTTCGATAAAGGAAGCCTCCACTCTGGCTCATTAAGTGGCTGTCACGACAGTGATACCAAAGAACAGTGTGTGTCAGGGTTGCCTAGATCTCTGCTGCTCAAACGTGGCCAGTGACCATCATCGCTGGGAGTTGGCTGGAAATGCAAGTTCATGTCTTTCTTAGAGGCTGAAGTCTGCGGTTGACCCAAGGTGGTACCCTGTGCATCAAGGTTTGAGGAGCCCAACTCCAAATAGCCCAGGTGTGTTTTTAGGCCATCTTCTGTTCCCATTTTTGTCCTCAGCTAAATCTTGTTCGATGTTTTAAATTTCTTTTTTTTTTCCAGTATTATTTTGGGGGATAGGAGTGTATGCATGCACGTGCGTGTGCGTGTGCGTGTGCGTGTGTGTGTGTTATATGTATATATGCCTTTTCATGTCTGTGTGGAGGTGTGGAGACCAGAGGCCAATATCAGGTGCTTCCTGTATCAATCTCCTACTTTATTTTTCAAGACAAGCTCTCTCACTGTACTTGGTACTGACTTATTGGTTAGCCAGGCTGTCCATCATGCCCCAAGTATCCAAAGGTTCTGCCTTCCCAGCCCTAGGATTATAGGCATACATCATCATCACTTGGCTTGTGTGTGTGTGTGTGAGTGTGTGTGTGTGTGTGTGTGTGTGTGTGTGAGAGAGAGAGAGAGAGAGAGAGAGAGAGAGTTATAAATTAGTAGCCTTAATTGGCATAGAATTTACTACATAGAACCGGCTGCCCTTGAACTCACAGAGATGTACCTGCCTCTGCCTTCCAAGTGCTGGGGTTAAAGGGGTGTACCACCATGCCTGGCTATACTTGGCTTTTTAAGTGGGTGTTGGGGATCTGAACTCAAGTCCTTATACTTGATCAGCAAGCACTTTACCCACTGAGTCTCCTGCCAAACCCCCAATATCTTACGTTTCTTTAGCTCAGATAGACTGTATACACACACGAAGACCAATGTCTGCTATGGAATGTTCTGGGATCAACTTCCTAGTCATCTTGCAGTTTGGAAAGGAGGGCAGATGTCCATCACCTGGAGTTGTGAACCAAAAGGTCCATTAATGCCTTTGATGTCTACTTTGAGTCAGGCTGGAGGTTCTAGGTAGATTTGTCCCTGTTAAATCCAAACCCTGAGGCTGGGACAGTAGCTCAGTTAGTAAAGAGTTCCTTTCGCATGCACAAATCCCTGGGTTTAATTCTCAGCATCACATAAACCAGATGTGGTAGGACACACCTGTAATCCTATCATGCAGGAGGTGGAGGCAGGAAGATCAGGAGTTCAAGGCCATCCTTGGCTAAATTGGGGCTTGAAGGCCAGCCTAGATCCACATCCCGTGGAAGAGCAGACCTTTGAACTACTTCAAACACTCCCTAACCAAGGTGACCGTTTATGTGTACATCTCACATGTGAAATTATCCATGCAATTCACTCTGTCTGCTGGGACACATTTGGGAAAGGCAGGCTCACAGTACGCAGCATTATAATGAAGGCTCAGGGATTCCAAAGGGAGGAAATTCTGTGTCTATACCTTGAGTCCAGTGTCTGTCAGATACTTTTTGATCATGGAATGTTTTTTGTTAGGGAATAAATGGTTCATTTCAGATTTACTCTTCAAACAGTTTAGGTAGAAGCATGGGACAGAAAACCAGGAACAGATAGAAGAGGAAGAGAGAGAAGGAGAAGATTATGGGGATAACCAGAAAACTGGAGTTATAGTCACTGTCCTTGGGTTTAATGGAACTTGGTTCAGGCCTCCTTCAATTCCTTTGGGTGTATTAATGAAAATTGGAGGGTCATCTAATTCAGTTTAGCCTTTTCTTCTAGGTTCTGTGTGCATAGTAATCGCATCTCTGTACTCAGAACATGAGCTAATTTGTGCTAGAGTCATTGTATTTTACAGTGAAGTCCCAAAGTCCTGTTGGAGGTATTGTGTGTAAAAACCCGAGTAGGTGCATTCTGAATTGAATGAGGTTCTGTTCTCTTTCTATTTAAAGAAGAAGACAGTGTTTAAATAACACTGGGGTTTATTATTCCTGAGTTTAGAGCACGTGAGTAGACCAACACTGGGTGTGTGTATCTTGCACATCACACACCTGGTTTGTGTGCTGGTTTTGTTGGAATGGCCTCATTGGTTCCTTGTCTCTATTTTTTAGCTCCACAAGGGCTCTTGGGGACCCTTTCTGCTCTCATAGTGTAGTCAGGAGGTGTAGAAAGAACAGTGATGGGCAGGACTTTGAGGAGCTGTACCCGGGAACAAGAGTAGCATTCTAACTGCTGGACCTTATTTAGTGCAGGGACCACAGTCTTTGAAAAGATGCCCTAGAAGGATCCAAGTAGCTGAAGAACTTGATCTCAGCTGTGGTTGGGACCTGAGAGATGGAGGCTGAGCAGTCCCATGGTGGGAAGGAGTTTGTGTTTGCTTCATGGAGAATGGAGTGGGGAGTTCAAAGACCTGGGGGTGGTGGGCGGAACTAGGTTCTCTGTAAATAGACAGATGGAAGTCCAGGTGCTGTGAAAAGATGCCCCAGAGCAAATGCTGTTTGGGGTTAGTGGATACGTCAGCCCTTTGGGCAGCTGGAATCCCTCTTACCTCAGCCTAGAATCCATAGCATCATCCATCACAATCCAATGCTTTGGGTGGGAAGTATTCTCCTGTCATTGAAGATGGTGAGAAACCTGTGAATGAGGAGAGAATGTGTAACTTGATAGTGTTGATGAAGAGGGTGATGATGGTGATGATGATGGTGATAATGATGGTAATGATTATAATGGTGGTAATGGTAATATTGGTGATGATAGTGGTGGTGATAATGGTGGTTGATGGTGCTGATAGTAGCATTAGTACCAGTCATGGCAATGAATTCCTATAATCACCCTCTAACGAAGCTTCTTTGCTTGTGGGTTCCAGAACAAAAAATTGAGGTTGATTGGTGGCAACTGGTTGAGTCTGTCTTTAGCTTAGCACATGCGATGTGTCAGGCCCTCTTTGTATCATGTCACAGTTATCAGTAACCACAAGACATCCCTTAACCTTGCCTGAGAAGTTGACAGAGTGATGTAGAGATGAGAAGATTGTTGCTATTGCAATCTATAGGCTCCTCTTTATACAAGTTCCCTATATGTCATAGAGAAACTTGGCATCACTTATACCTCCACATGTGACAGAGTTGAGGGCTTGATTTGATCATACTGAAGATTTCCCTTGCTCAGATCCATGTTAATTCAATATACTATTTTTTTTTTTTTTTTTTTTTTGGTTTTTCGAGACAGGGTTTCTCTGTGTAGCTTTGCGCCTTTCCTGGGACTCGCTTTGGAGACCAGGCTGGCCTCGAACTCACAGAGATCTGCCTGGCTCTGCCTCCCGAGTGCTGGGATTAAAGGCGTGCACCACCACTGCCTGGCCTCAATATACTATTTTTTAAAACCATATTTTGTTTGTCCAGTTATTTTATAGCTCTACGTGTGAATGCATGTTCATGTGTGCATATGTGCAGATGCAGGTGGGTTCAGAGGTCAGAGGACAACCGTGTATATTGTGAGGTATTATCCACCTTGTTTTTGGAGACAGGGTCTCTCACTGGCCTGGAGTGCACTAATTCAGCTAGGTTGACTGGTCAGTGGTTCTTCCTGTCTCCAACTCCCTAGTGCTGAGATCATAAGCACATGCCTCTGCATTGAGCTTATTTATTTACTTATTTGTTTGTTTATTTGTTTTTAAACATGGGTCCTAGGGATCAAACTCTGCTCCTTTGGCTTTTTACAAGGCAAGCATTTTGCCAGCTCAGCAATCCCCCTCACTTTTGTCTGGTTATTTTAAGATGGAGAAAGGTGAAGCCAGATGCCAGCTCTCATCTGTTGACTTTCTCTTCCTGTGGTGGAGGCACAGTGTTGGCCACGTGGGGCAGGGTGGGGGAGAAGGGTGAGACCTGTCTCTTGTCTTGAAGGACTTGTCAACCCGAGAAGGTGTCCCGTTGTTTAACAGCAAGAACCCAGGCTCTCATTCATTTTCAGCTTGTTCTCCAGCCAGCCAGGGGTCATGACACCTGGCAGGAGGGGAAGAAAGAGATGGGGTGTCATGTCAGTTTCAGTGACTTCTTAGGAATGACCGCAAGGGGGACCTTCTGTTCTCCGGTCACCACACACATTCAGGAAGTGTTCAGCGGCAGCCAAGCTTGTGGCCTTTAGAGGGAAGACCACCTGCCATCTTGGAAAACATGTATGCAGGGGTCACACACTCACCAGCTTACTTTTACCTTATATTTTTTTCTCTCTCGCTCCCATGGGGTTCACAGCCAGTAAATGAAGGATCTCTGAGACTGGGATAGACAGACAGGCACCTTGCCCACAGTTAAACAGCACTTCAGGCTCGAGACCAGCCTGTATTTTCCCCAGTGCTCTTAAAAACAGAAGCTCACTTTGTGAAGAACTTATCACAACACCTGACACTTAGTGGGTCTTCAGTCAATATGTGTTAAACAAGGCTGGCTCATTCACTAAAGTGTTTGCTTGCAAGCGTGAGGCTCTGGGTTCAATCCTCAGCACTCATCTTTAAAAAGCTGATGGCAGCATGCTGTGTAAGCCTGGCTCTGGGAAGGTGGAGACAGGTGGACTTCTGGGGCTTGAAGGGGATAGCCAGCCCAGCATGCTCTTGAGTTTAAAACATAAGATGTGGTACCTGAAGAATGACAGCTGGCATTGTCTTCACACACACACACACACACACACACACACACACACACACACACACAGTGCATGAAAACGTGAAGGTGCTGTGGAGATTTTTCTGCAAGGCGTTTTAACTGCAGCCCTTGCATATTTATGAGAAGTGAGCCCACTGCACCAATTTCCTACATTACCAGCTTTAACCATTCTTTTGCAAGCCGTAAACAATTTTTTCATACAATCCATTTCTATTCTTATGAATGTCAGCTTGCGATTAAGCTGACTCCTGGCTAATTAGCCAAGTGCTATTCTTGGATGAAATTGGATGGCTGCAGTAAGAGCTGACTCATTATTTGAAATATGCTATCTATTTAGGTTCCTGTTTGCGATTATATTACAGAATTTCTGTCTTCGATAGAACTATGCTGGTATTTTAGAAGAATAATTCACTCACATGTTAGGACGTATCTGACTTTGTTTGAGCAAATGCTGTGATCAGAAGCCTTGTACCAGCAAAAAAAGTATCGATGCTACGTAGATGCCAGGGGGCATTCAAAGCCAGCCTTTGACCCCTGCCTTAGAAATCAGCCCTTTCCCAGAGACTTGGAAAGACATGCTTACAAATAGCCCTTTCTCCTATTCCATCTTAATTGTGCCTTCTATCATTTTCATCTTCTTTTTATAGGCTCAGAGGTAGAATTGACTTCTTTTTTTATTTCAGCTTTTCTACATCTGTGTGTTTTATTTGATGCTTACTTTCCTGTAACTAACATTGAGCCTTTGTCTGGTCTGTGAAGATGGTAAGTCAGGTAGGCTTTTTGCCACAAAATACCCTGTAGAGTTGAAGCAGGGACCTTGAGTTGGCTTGCTCAAAAGAGTCAAGTGACTCAGTTTCCCCATCTAGAATGGAACTGATGATATGTCTCCTTGTTCCACTCCACCCCAAATTGATGACCCATGTTAGACATTTTGATGGATGTCAGTCAACATCACAGTATCGATGCTGGAGTTTTTAATCATGGCCATGTGAGTATCTACATTTGAATTCTGAAATGTCTCTTGCTACAGTCCCCAAAAGACAGACATGGCCCTAGAAAATATATTTTGAAAATTTGAAATGGGAAGCTTTTGCAACATACCCGGTCCTGGTTATCTGCAGGCAGGTGTTGCTAGAAGTAATCAACAGATTAGCAGCACATCCCTGATGCAGCAGCATCCTTTACCTGTGCCTCAGTTCCTTTTCCTGTTGCTGTGATAAAATACTCCAACAAATGCAACTTAAGGATGGGTTTATCTCGGCTCACAGTTTGAGGGTATGGTCCATCATGCTGGGAGGAGTCAAGGAGGCAGGAACCTGAATTAGCTGTCACTTCAGGTCTACACTGAATGCATACTGCTGTTCAGCTCCCCTTCTCCACTCACACGGTCCAGGATCCCAAGCAGGGAATGTCACCGCCCACAGTGGGCAGGGCGTCCAACATCAATTAATGGAATCAAGATAATGCGCCCCCCTCCCAGGCCCATCTCTGAGGTGATTCTAGATTGTCTCAAGATGACATGAGCCACAATAACCAATGGGTACCATTCACCATGGTAATGGAGAAAGGAAGAAGGCACACCCTGTGTCCTCAGGCTTCCAGCTGCTGCCCAAATATCTCTAGGGTTGTCTGGCTGTAGATGAGAACTAAGCCTTGCCTGGCATATCCCAAATCAACACAGCTACTTAATCACAGCTTTTGTCTATATTTTTTCCAGAGAAAAATAGCTTTAATTTCTAATTGTTAACAAAGTCCTTGAAGACAATTCGAACAACAGACGTCCCAAAAGCAGAAAATAACTGGTGTTTGGAATGCCATCAGGCAGAGAGAGGAAAGACTCAGTAAACTGGTTAAACCCAATTTGGGGGAAATCTTCTTTCAGTTCCTCAGATAGACAGACAGATGCGCACACATACCTTTGAAAACAAGAGGTCACATTAAAATGTGTTCAACTCACCAGCCATCAGGGGAATGCAGATTAGTACTACAATAAGAGTCCACCCCCCCCCCCCCCCCCCCCGCTTCATTAAGAAAACAGTAACAATGCACGCTGGTGAGGATGGGAGCAGAAAGAATCCTTGTCTATTGCTGGAGGGAATGTACATCAGTGCAGCCACTATGGGAAGCAGTATAAAGTAGGGGTTGGAGAGATGACTCTGTGGTTAAGAGCACTGGCTGCTCATCCAGAGGACCTGGGTTCAATTCCCAGAACTCAAATGGTGGCTCATAATGATCATCTGTAACTCTACTTCCAAGGGACCCAATGTCCTCTCCTGGCTTCCACAGGCTCCTGGCATGCATATGGTACACAGACATATGTACCGTATGAGACCACTCATACACATAAAATAAAAATTTTTAAGAAGTAGAATTTGTAAGACATGACTGGTCCATGTTAAAAAACAAAACTATGAAAAAAAAAACAACCCCTGAAAATAGACCTTCTGTGTGACCCAGGTACAGCTCTCATAGATATTTTCTTAAAGGACCCCCCGGTCACCACATCTCAGAGACAACTAGCTGCTCACATTCACTGCAGCATTGTATGAAGAAGCTGAGCTGTAGAGCCAACCTCCACAGAGGAGTCAGGAGTAAAAATGAGGGGCATATACACAGGGAAATTCTATTTAGCCACGAAGAAGAACTAAATTATGGTGTTTGCAGGAGGATGGATGCAACGAAAGATGATTATTATATTAAGCATATTCAGTCAGTCTCAGAAAGGGGAGTGTTATGTTTTCTCTCATCGTGGAGCCTAGATTTTATATAGACACATAAAAGCCTGTGTGTCTAGATGAGGTGAAAGTGAGCAAAACTGTCTAGGGAAATAAAGGGGACTGACAGGTTAGAGGAGGGGGGAAAAGGAGAAGGCGGGTTTAATATGCAATATATACTTGTATGAAAACTGTCCTTATGTGGGGTTGGAGAGAGAACTCAGTGGTTAAGAGCATTGGCTGCTCATTCAGAGGACTCCAGTTCCTTTCCCAGTGCCCAGGTAGGTGGCTCATAGATGCCTGTCACTCTAGGTGATCTGATTCCAATCCCATGATCCCTTCTGGCCTCCCCGGGGTACCTACACGCATGTGGTAGACACACGCAAACACATAAATAAGAAGAAATCTTTTTTTTAAAGTTGTTATGTAACACGGTGTCATGTACAATGAATATATACCAGTTTTTGGGGAAAAAAAATAATCCCTGGCAGCTTTTTTATGTCACTAGCCAGAGTAGGCTGACTTAAAACGTGGGCTCTGTGTCCTTCTGGAAGAGCATTTGGTCCCCTTGGGGTAGGCTTGCTTCTGGAACAGTCATCTTGAGAGTGTGCGGTGCTTGGGAGTGTGATTTCTGTGCATGGGGACAGATCTCTGAGATACACTGGCAGGCTGCAGACACCGACTTACTCATGATGCTCTTGTGCCTGGGAGAGTGGAGCATCCGCCCTGTTGAAACTTGTTTTCGCTCCCTGGAATCTTCCGAGTCCCTCACTTTCTGGGAGTTTCTTTTTCTAATTTGCAACACGGAGAGCTAGGTTGTTCCCTTCACCAACTGCGTATTAACCCTCCGAGTGTATGCACTAACCTTTGTTTAGCAGATGGCACGGGGTTAATTACTACACCGCAATTAACTTCCTTCGGCACATCTGAAAAATCTTCACAACAAATCCGCCAGTGCTTCGTGGTGTCAGGAGAAGATTCCAGTCTTGTAGGGCCTCAGACTGCTGGTGGAGGAGGGTGGGGTAACGGTAGACACATTTGGGAACAGGTTAAAAAAAAAAGATTCCTTTACAAATTGAAGGGAGTCTAAAGATTTTGTGGCAGACAGCTGGTGACAGAGGAGCTCAGGATGGGCTTGTTTGGAATTGTGTCTGTGAAGATGATGTTTGCGCTGCGCCGGGGGTGGTGTGAGAAGGTGGTATCCGAGCTACTGGGATCATTACTCTGGTCCTAAGCTTGGCAGGAGCTTGTGTGAGGGGGAAATAATGAGCCAGAGTAGGTTAAGTCTGGTTAGTAGAGAAGGGTGAAGCCGAAGGAGCTGCTGGGGGATGGGGGATTTCTGCTGTGCACAATAGGGTGCGTGTGCCAAGCACTTTAGATGTTATCAATCATAGAGAGATGGGAGGCAAGGGACTGTACGCTGGGACGTGAGATGGTCTCGCGCTTCTGTTCTTTCACGTCTACACTGACAGCTTTGGAGGTGTGAGCTGGATGACATTGAGATCTGAGGGACAGGAGGCTGAGAAAATAGCTCGGCTGGTAACGTGGTTCCCAAGCAAGCATGAGGCTTCTGAATTTGATTTCTAGAACCCATATAAAAAAGCTGGGCACGGGGGCACCTGCTTATAAACCTTGTGGGGACAGGAGCAATCCTTGGGCTTGGTGGTCTACCAGCCTTGACTACCTGGTGAGCCCCGGGTTCCAGTGAGAGACCCTGCCTCAAAAATCAAGGTGGATGGTTCTTGAGGGGAGACATCTGAGGTTGAGCTCTGGTTTCTGCAGGTGTACACATGCACGCAGACAAATACATACACGGATACCCCCGCCCCATAGACACACTCCCATAGACACATACACAGACACACACACTCACACACAAAAGTTGAAGGAGTTTTTCCAGTGGGGAATGAGACAAAAGAGACAGCCTGAGACAATTGTGGTTGCCTGTAACAGAGGGTGACCCAGGAGAAGGGGTGGATGGGCAACAAAGGAGAAAAGCAACTGCATGTGGCCTCGTGGTTCCAAGAGCAAAGGGCATGCCAGCACAGGGAGACTCACCAGGATGCCAGGCAGAGGCTAGGAACAGATGAGCATGATCATGCAGAGACATCTGGGACTGGTCCTGGCGACTGCAGCCCCAGGCCAGTGGTGGACCCAGAGCAGACTAAGAAGGCTGAAAGATGGATATAGAGATAGCTTACAGAATAATCCTTGGGGAAGCTACAGGAAGAGGTCTGGACAGTAGCACTAGGGAAAAGGGAAATTAAACAAGGTTAAAAAATAATATTTTTGTATATGTTTGACCTGTGTGTACGTTTTTGCACCACAAGCACACAGTGCCCAAAGGAAGCCAGAAGAGGGCATCAGATCCCCTGGAACTGGAGTTACAGATAGCTGAGAGCCACTGCTTGGGTGCTGGAATTGAACCCAGGTCCTCTGGAAGTGCAGCCAGTGCTCATAACAGATGATCTATCTCTCCAGCCCTGGGGTATTAATTTTTCAATATACAAAATACCAGAACATGATTGTGTTAGTCAGGTTCTCAGATAATGATAGGATGATCTGTCCCACTCAGTTTAAGAGAGAAACGAAGCAAAAGTGCTTTCCTGAAAAGACAGCATGTAGTTCAGAGAAACTCTGTGTGGACTGGAAGAGCAGGCGCTGCATCTTCACCTCCAGAAAGGGCTGTTGATCAACACGTAGGGGCTCCTTTGGGGAAAACATCATGGATGGGGTAGAGAGAACAGAGGGGCGAGCTTGGTGATTAGGGTCTTTTAAGATGAGGCACCCTCAGGATGCACCTATGGGGTGGAACTGCACACTGTAGGTTGCTTCATAAGTGTATATTTCCTTTGCTGATGACATGTGTTCACAAACCCCACGTTCTGTGGGCTGCACTGTTTGGGTATCCTTGGCTGTGTTTTCTGCTCAGATGACCCAATGTAGATGGGGCTCTTCCAAGATAGAATGTGCTTCCTGGATGCATCTGGCTGTTGGAGGCCTTCAGTTTCATGGAGATATAGGAGTTATAGGAGTGGGGTCCTGTTTCCTGACTTCCTGTACTCATGGCATATGTGTGTGTGTGCGTGTGCGTGTGCGTGTGTGTGTGTGTGTGTGTGTGTGTGTGTGTGTGTTAGCGTGCGCAAGCTTCAGCGGTCTCTGCAGAATCAAGGCTCCCCTGGAACTGGAGTTACAGCTCATTGTGAGCTGCCCTGTCCATTCCAGGAATGGAATCTCTCTTCTTCTCCAAGAGCAATGAGTGCTCTTAACTGCTGAGCCATCTCTTCAGCCACTTAGCATTTTGCTTTTTTTTTTTTTTTTTTAAGGAAACAATAGTTCAGGTTTCTTAGACTGTCTTCAAAATCAAACATGGGGTGCACCTTTGTAAACCCAGAACTTGTAAGATGAAGCAGGAGGATCAGGAATTCAAGGCAGTCTAGCCTGGACTAATGGACACCCTGTCCCAATCAACCAACAAGTAAAGACTCATTTTTGTTCCCAGACAATGATACTTTCCCCCTGCTTTTTCTGACTCCATATCTCTCTCGTTTATTTTCTCTATGTCCCTCCCTAGACCTGGGATCCGGGGCTGATGCTGGCGGAGGCTCTCCTCTGAGTCTTAAGGA
Organism: Peromyscus eremicus; assembly: GCF_949786415.1. Lineage (NCBI taxonomy): Eukaryota > Metazoa > Chordata > Mammalia > Rodentia > Cricetidae > Peromyscus > Peromyscus eremicus. Next base: position 18,106,320 of record NC_081438.1, on the reverse strand, counting down.
TGGGCCTGGCTCTTATCCGCCGACCTCCACTCCTCCCCGCTCCAGCCTGGGTCAGCGGGGGGTCTTCCTTTCTTCCCTTCTCGGACCAATGCTTTTCCTTAGACCGGACCCCTTGCTCGTGAAATTGCCTCTCTCCTGGTGCGTGGCTTTAGAATGTGCAGTTTCCTAGAAACATTCCCCCTTTTCTCTAGATTTCCAAATTTATTAGCATGGACCCGCTTTGTGTTGTTCCTTTAAACTCCCGTGTGGCTCTTTGCTCACCCTCCTCGCTCAGGTTGGAGTTTGATCTTTTGTATTTTCTGCTTGTCCGTCCTATATTAGGCTAGCGGGAAGCTTGCTTCTTTTTTATCACTGGCCTTTCTGGAAGATTCATTTTAAAAAAGCTCTCCCTAGGGATTCAGATCTGCTTTCTAGGTGGCCCCCTTGGGGACTGAAGAAGCTTTGGAAAGGACGCCACCCTTTGGGGGGGGGGGACGCAGTGCAGACTCAGCCTGTCTGTCAGTAGGACCCGGCCCTCTCCTCCTTTGCTTTTGCATCTCAGCTCCCTCCACCCCCAGGCCCTTGTGGGCTGCTCTTCGGTTGGTCTTTCAGCATGCCCACGGGTCCCCTTCACTGAGTGAGGATGTGCCAGCCAGCCACAGGGCAGCTTTATTTATAACGTGACCCAAGATGTCCCTGAAGACTCTGTGAATTTCCAAGCAACTGGCTTGAGGGCGTTACGTCCTTCCTATTTTAAAAATAAAGTATAGCTGGAGTTGGGGCCAAGCATTTCTTCAGTCTTAGTCTTCGGGAATTAACTGATATTTCCCGTGACCATTTCGACTTGTCTTTGAAGATCTGAGCAAGTTTGTTGTCTGTGCGTTTTGGGAAGTGGTCTCCAGAAAGCTGTTAGCTTCGCTCTATTATCCCAGTTTTCCACGGCTCTTCCCTCTTGCATTCCTTCACACCTCTCCCTTTGTTTCTCTCCTTCCCCCCTCTTCCCTTCTTCCTCTCCTTCTCCCTCCTCCCTCCCCAGTTCTTTCTCTGCTCCTTCTTTCTTTCTTCCCTACTTCCTCACACTTCCTCCGTTCTTGCATCCCTCCTCCTTCCTCCTCCCTCCCCCTCCTCCCCTCCCTTCCCCTCTCCCACCTCCCTTCTTGTATCCCTCTTCCCTCCACCCTCCTCCTTCCTCTCTCCTTCCTCCCTGCCGGATCGCGATCTGTCAGACCTACAGTGTGTTCACTGTTTTCTGTTCCCCTGTGTCTGGCCCACCTCCTCTTTTCCCACCTTTCCTTCACTGTTGGCACGCAAAGCAAGGACGCAGTGGGAGTGTGTGGCCCCAGTGCCTCCTCCTGACCCATCTCCCTCATCTGCCCCTCTGGGTCCTCTGTGGTTTTCCTTATCTCCATCTCCAGGGGCCTCTTCTAGGGTCACTGCCATGCACTCAGCCCTGTGTGCTCTGGACATAGCTGTGTTCTGTCCTTACTTCCCCTTTCTGAGCTTTCAGATGTGGCTTTTGTTTTGAGCCAGCCTTCTGTTCCTTCATATATCTGTCATGGCAGCTTGGGGTTCTGCCTCACCTTATCTTTTCTCCAGGTCTACGTGCTCTGGAGGCTCTGGATTCCATGGACAATGGAGTGGAGAGCAGGGGAAGACAGGGCTATGAGCTGGGTGTGCAGGGTTTGACCGCACTCAGCCCTCTCCCGAGCAGTAATAGTCAGCCTACACTTTGGCTGAGAATCTAAGTTGCTGTTTCCTAAATAGAGTCCTATATCCACTAATAACATTACATTAAATGAGAGGTTGGGGCCATCAGTCAGAGTCATATTAGCAAAAGTAATTACATTCCGTACATTTTTTCTCAGGCTAACTCCCAAGGCCTCATCCTGCTCTGCAGAGTTCATTGTTCTGTGGCCTCCAGAGAGCCCCTTGCCTGGTGCTGAGTGCTCAGCTTGTGGTATCTGAGGTAGCATTGGGCTGCTGTAGAAACAGCCAGAATAGAACAGTGGGAGGGAGTTTCAGGGAAATGGTGCTGGCTGGGCTGCTGACCAGTTGCAGGTGAACTTCAATTAGGGGTAGTTTTTTTTTTTTTTTTTGTTTTTTTTGGTCAACTTGATACAGCCTGGGATCACCTGGGAAGAAAGTCTCAATGAGGGACTGTCTAGATTCTAGATTGAGTTGGCCTGTAGGTCTGGGGATGATTGTTTTCATTAAGTTGATCGATGTGATAAGACCCGGCCCACCCTGGGCGGCACCATTCCCTAGCCTAGGGGTCCTAAACTATGTAAGAGTGGGGAAATAGAATTGAGCATAAGCCAGTGAGTGAGTGTGTATTTATTGACTTACTCATTTCTCTCTGCTCTGGACTGTAGATGTGATGTGACCAGCTGTGCAAAGCTCCTGCCTTGACTTCCCCATAATGATGGGCCGTAACCTGGAACTGTATGCAAAAATAAGGCCCGCTCCCTGCTAAATCGCCGTTTTAGTCAGATTATTTTTTATCACCATCGCAGAAATAAAGTGGGGGCACTTAAATGCAGCTCTTGTCATCTGGCTCCTCCAAGGCCAGTCTTGAGTGGGTCCAGCCTGCTGCCGCTCCTGACCTGCAAGTTGTCTGTAGGCAGATGTCCAGGAGAGCCTTCAGACAGATTTGCACTGTCAGGAACCGAACATCTTCCTCTCCGAACATCCTGAACACACAGCGTGAAAGCCAACCCCAGCAGTAGTGTGTGAGCACACCAGAGGAGAGTTCCAGGCCATAGGCTGTCATGCAGAGTAGCTGTTAGGGACTTTAACATGGTGGGGTCGGTGGAGACGTGTTCACCTGACAGAGTTTATGGAAGGACTGAGGTGTGTCTTGGCATGTTTTGGAGAAGGACTCTGGGGGAGGGGCATTGATGCTAAGCTGGCCCAGAGGGCAGCAGAAGGCAGAGGGGTCAGAGGAAGGAGTCAGGCAAGTGGGGGCTAGCCTGTTCTTGGGGGGCAGGTTGGTTCTAGCTTTGTGAGCAGCTGTCCCAGCCCTGCAGTTATTTATGATAACATCTGAACAGGTGTCCAGTGTAACTGAGGCTCAGCACACCTGTGTGTGGGCCAGGGATGTATCTCAGCTGGGAAGAGGGCTTGCCATGCAAGCATGAAGCTCTGGATTCCATCCCATAGTTCTGTATGACATGGGCCCGGTGCTGCCCACCTGCCATCCCAGCATTCAGGTGAGGAGGTGGAGGCAGCAGGGTCAGAGTGCAAGGTCATCTTCAGCTACATCGTGAGTCTGAGGCCAGCCTAGCTTACATGAGGCCCAAAACAATAGCGATAGCAAAGATTAAACCAAGCAAACATTAAAAAAACCAACAACAATAAAACAAACAAACAAAAACAAAACCTGTGCACACACGTAATTTCTCTCATAAGGAAAAAGTTTTTTAGTCACTTTAGTCCTGGCACAAATAAACCGAGAGCTCCAGTTGCCCACAGGGCAACACGCATGGCTATCTTAGTGCTCAGACTTCTCCATAATATTATCTACTTACCATGCGCTGGACAAGCTCTCTGCTTGGTCATATGAACAAAGATAGAAACTCCAGGTTTATTATCAAGTTCACATCTGGTGTATCAGTGCAGAGAAGGCAAGGACCCCCAAAGACCCCAGGCCCATGCAGAGTCTATGATGTCATGTGTTGAAGGACAAATTGTATACTTTGCTTGCGGCTTCATCTCCCCACATTCTGTGTGTGTGTGTGTGTGTGTGTGTGTGTGTGTGTGTGTGTGTGTGTGTGTGTATGGAGGCTAGAAGATATAGGGGTTAACCCCAGGTGTCATTTCTCACATGCCACTTTGTTTGACATAGGGTCTCCTACAGCCTTGGAGCTTGCCACGTGGACCAGGCTGGCTCAGTAGAAAGTCAATTACCTCTACCTCCCCAGCTCTGAGATTACAAGTGTGTACCAGTGTGTATCATCATGCCCGGCTGTTCTACATGGGTTCTGGGGATGAAATTCAGATCCTCATGTTTGCAAGGGAAGTACTTCGCTGACTGAGCTGTTTCCCCAGCCCCAGTTCAGATCTTGAATGTCACCCTCCTCTTACATCTTCCTGTCCAACTGCCTTAATGCAGGATTGCAGGGCTTTGATTTTTTTTTTAACTTGAATACACCCTGTTCCCATTGTTTTCTCCTTAAAATATTGAGAGAGTATTATGAGATTTATGTTCCCCTGAGGTCTCAGCTGTGAAACAAATTCCATCCAGGCACGTGTTAAATTATATTGGCGAGGTTTACTTTGAGGGAAAGGCTCAGGCACTGCAGAGCCTTGTGCTGGGGCTGGACAGGTCGATTGACACCTTTCTGAGGGTTGGCATGCCAAGGGCGATCTCAGCTCTAATTCTTGTGTAGAGGCTATGCCGATTGTGGCCAGGCAACATGGCCTGTGACCAGAATATTTTTAGGTCACTGTCTCAGAATGGCTTGAGTTTGGGCTGAAATGGGCTCAAAAAGGCTCATGGGAAGAGCCTTACAGGAAGTGCCAGTCCCTGCAGTGTGTGAAAGCGGGTCCCAGGGAGGGCAAATGCCATCCTCAACAACCTGTGCTCCAGTTCAGAGGAGCATGGCGGCAGCGCCATGCTGGTTATCCGCTCTTTCGTGCTGAGGTCCCAGGATTCCTCATCGGAGAGGATGAAGTACGCATGAGCCTCTGAGGAACAGAGGAGTGTGAGCCTCAGGAATGGGAGGGATAGGGATACAATGTGTCCCCCCAGCTGATCGGTGGCAGCTGGCAGTGGATGCTGCCTGTGCCAGGAGTCACAAAAGGGGTGGGAGTCCCGAGGCCTCACTGCAGGCTGTCTGTTCTTCCCAGAGTCGCTGGCTCAGTCACTCACCTGGGGATGAAGCTCCTTTACCCATGCTTCTCCTACTGATGTCTGTGGGTTTTCTGTGACAGACCCATTTCCAACATTGAAATGGACTGGATTTAATTTGACCTTCAGGTTAACAATTTACAATGTCCATCCGAATCAGAAACCAGGAATTCATGTTGGGAAGTAGAAACCTCCACCCTGCTACCCTGCTTAGCCTTTCCTGTCTCTGGCACCTTCTCTTCTATCCAGAGGACACACAGGTGCACCTCTGTGGAGTGGGGAAGCCAATTGCTGGTACCATGTTATGCCTTATTTTATGAATACAGCCCTCCCTCAGCCTCATGCTGTGCAGTACTTCTTTTTTTTTGGGGGGGGGCGCGTATGGGGGCATATTTTCTTACCAGCATGCCTTTTTTGGTCTATGTCCATGAAGAGCTTCCTCTAGGGGATCTGGCAGGACCAGTTGACCTTGTGGTTTTGCCCTGGGAGCTCTCTTGTATCCAGAGATACAGGCCTACCACACTTTATGAGATGAGCATCCTCTTGTATAATTCTGAGGAGAAAGGCAAGCAGGATTGGGTGAAGGGACACAGTCCTAGAATTCCAGGTCAGAGGCTGAGGCAGGAAGATGGAGAAATCCAGGCTGGTCTAAGCTACTTAGCAAAAGCCTGTCTCAAAAACAAATGAACACAAGGCTGGAGACACAGCTCACCAGAAAAGCAATGGATGCTCTTGCAGAGGACCCAGGTTTAGTTCAGAGCACCCATGTGGCAGCTGGAAACTAGCTGCCACTCCAGTTCCAGAGGACCTGACACTCTCCTCTGGCTTCTGTGCACATCAGGCATGAATGTGGTGCACAGACATACATGCAGGCAAAGTACTCATACAGATTAGATAGATGGATGGATGGATGGATGGATGGATGGATGGATGGATGGATAGGTAGGTTGGTAGATAGATAGATAGATAGATAGGTAGGTAGGTAGACAGATAGATAGGTAGGTAGGTAGGTAGGTAGGTAGGTAGATGGATAGGTGGATAGGTAGGTAGGTAGATAGGTAGATAGGTAGATAGGTAGATAAAAGAAATAACCAAAATGGTCCAGAAACCATTAGAGGCAATGCAATCAATCTGGAGAAGGCTCAGGTTTAGTAAGTGCAAGGAAGAGGAACAAATTCACCTATTCTGCTTAGACTTGGTTGCTGATGCTGTGTGTGTGTGTGTGTGTGTGTGTGTGTGTGTGTGTGTGTGTGTGTATGTATGTATATGTGTATGTGTTGCATGCACATGAGTGTGCAAGTACACAATCCTATATGCATGCATGAAGAGGTCAGAGCAGGATATTGGGTTTCTCTCTCTATTCTTCACCTTCTTGCCTTGAGACAGGGTCTCTCACCAGTCCAGAAGTTCACCATTTGCATAGGCTTTCTGTTCTATGATCTCATGATATCTGTCTGTCTCTGCCCCTGTCAATGCCAAGTTACCGTCATGCTCATATGTGCCCGACTTTTTACATGGGTGCTAGAGAGTCTAACTCAGGTCCTCATGCTTGCCCTGTAACCTCTGTTACCTACTGAGACATGTCCCCAGCCCTACTAAAGCTTTTAATGTAAAGCTTTTTAATATAGAAGAACGTTATCAAATAGTAACTTACTATCCATAGATAACTCTAACAAAAAATGACAGGGGTGTACTGGTTAGAATAGTCAAACAGATGTGTTCTGCCTGGCCATCAAAGAGACAGAGTGACTTCCCAGCAGCCTGCCTATCGTATGTCCCATGGGTTAATGGCATTCAGCATCTTCCAGAAATGCTTGTAGTGCGTGCATACTTTTTATTTACATAAGAGGAACATCATTATCTAGAGAGGATATGATTCTCTCTCTGGATAATTAGAGGAATATCCAACATCTACTAGAATGTCATGACAATAATTTCCCCAACGATAGCAACAATTATTTTTCAAATAATGTAGGGGAAATAGATTTCATCCATGAATAACAGAACCATAAATGATTTAGGAATAATATAATGAACATGTGCATAGCTGAAAGAACTGGGCAGCAGAATTAAAATCCGTAAGACACACAGCCAGAGAGAACACACATAAAATATTGGGAGGCTCAATACCTCATAATATAGTATTCTGAAATTATAGTTTTCCCTTTCTGATCCAAATAGTAGTCTTCTTAAAAAAAAAAAAGAACTAATAAACAGAAGAATTCTGAAGTCCATTCTAAAGTATAAATGCATAATTAGGAAGGCATGTATATTATTTTTTATGTATATGTATGTGTGTGGGTATGAGTATCATGTTTGTGCAGTACCCATAGAAGCCAGAAGAGGGCGTCAGATCCCCTGGAACTGGATTTACAGGTAGTTATGAGCCACCATGTGGGTGCTGGGAACCAAACTCTGGTCCTCTGCAAGAGCAGTGGTGCACAGAGATACATGACCACCAAGCCATCTCTCTAGCCCTGTGTGTACACATTTAATACAATTTAATATATATCATTCTACAAGGAAATATCCAGGGATGTGGGTACCATTTTCCCTCTTAGCAGTGAATTATGGTGATTGTGATTTTTCTTTGTACTTTTCTGTATTTCTCCTGCTATGAAAATTGAAATATAACTTATAGTCAGAAAATATATACCCAAACAGATTCTTCCTTCTCTTTCTTCTTGAGTTCTACTCAGCCTTAAAAAAAAAGTCTTACCTTTACTAACTGAAGTATTTTTGAGCACCCGCATTCAGTCAAATTCCTCTGTAAGTCTCTCTAGGAAGCGTATTTCCTTCGTAACTATTTTCACTAGCAGTGTTCGTGGATTTACTGGTGCTGTGAATTTTCTAATGTCAGTTGTCCCCTCCCTGACTGTACACTACTGTTTGGGACCCTGTCTGCTCTCATTTTATACTTGGCACACTTTCGGGGTTCCGATAGTAGGTGAACAGGGGCTTAAGAATGATTATGTGAAGGGATAGCTTACATGTTGAGTGAGAAATATCCCCCATAGGCTCATGTGTTTCAACACTTGGTACCCAGTAGGTGGCGCTGTTTGCGGGGGTGGTGGTTATAGAACCTTTAGGAGGTAGAGCCTTCTTAGAGGGAGCACATCACTGTGGGTAGGCTTAGAAAAGGTTTACAGCCTTGTCCCATTTTCTGTTCTCTGTGTGGATGGAGACGTGATCAGCCAGCTTCCTGTTCCTGCCGCCATGCCTTCCACACCATGATGGGCAATCTGTATCCCTCTGGTACTCGGCACCAAAATAAACTCACTGTTCCTTGTTGCTTTTAGTTATGGTGTTTTATCACAGCAACAGAAAAGGAATTATTCATATGCATGGAGTTCTTCCCATGGCTGTTTGCCTGTCATGTCCTTTCTCATTCCTTCAGCAGCCCTGCATCCATTTATACCATCTTGCAGAGCAGGGCACCAGGCTCAGCGACTAAGCAACTTGTTCTGACTGGCACAGGAAAGCAGTGATACAGTCAGGGTTTGAATGGCCTCTGGATCCAGGGCTTCTGCTGCACCCTCCCAAGAGCCCCCTACACGGAGACAGGCTTTGTCCAGGACACCATCCGGTGCATAGAGATAGGTTTTGCCCAAAGAATCATTGAGGTGCATTTTTAAAATTTTTATTTGTGTGTGTGTGTGTTGGACATGGGTGGATGTATGTGCCTGTGTGTATACATGCATGTAGAATCCAGGGGTGAGCCTTAGGGTGTCATTCTTTAGTTATTCTCTCTTCTCCCCATTCTCCCTCCCTCCCTCCCTCCATCCCTTCCCCCCCCCCCCCCCCACTTTCACTTACTCTCTCTTCCTTTCTGGCATCATCTCTCACTGGCCTGGAGCTCACCAAGTAGACTAGACTGGCTGTCTAGATTCTCCCATCTTTGCCTCCTCAGCATTGGGGTTACAAGTGTACCCCCACCAAGCAGACCCTTTCACATGGCTTCTGGGGCTCACACTCAGGTCCTCATGCTGGTGTGGCAAGCACTTGGCCCACCGAGCCTTCTCTCTGTACCCTCCTTTAGCTTTCTGCTCACGTAACTCAAATCTTCACTTTGGACTTTGGGTGGCACCCCAAGAATTCAACCCGGGATCCCTGTAACTTTTGCACAGCCCCGAAAGCCACAGATGGGTTACATCTGCTACAAGGAAGGAGGACATCGGAGGATTTGGCTCTGCAGCTTCTCCTGTTTGCTCCCTCGCTGCTCAGGGAAGGCGAGGGGTGTGTTGAGCACGCTTCCAAAAACGGATCTATAGAGTGTCTAACTCTGAGGGTGGCTGTTAGAATATTTGCTTTACAAATTGATTTTTTTTTCTCCCATCCATGTTTCCAAGCATCAGTGACTAAAATCCCCCAAAGCTGGGCTGAAATGGGGAAGATTCGTTTGGTAATTAGATTTTGAGACATCATAACCTTGGTTCTTGGAAATGTGTGCAGGAGCCCAGATCTGTGACTGTGGTGGTTCCTTCCCAGGAATGTGATTGGAGGAGTGGGGGGGGGGATCTAAATTAAAAATGTTTCTTTTGTATTCTAAAGTGGGAAGAGTTCAAGGCAATGACAGTCATTGAAAGTCATTGAAAATGCGTCACCACCTCCTCCCTGACAATGACTCAGAATAAATGGTTTTCTTCCTCTCCACCACTTGGTTCTGGAATCAGTGTTTAATCTTTGAAGGGATAAAGCAGATCCCATAACTGTATAGGCTGTCCTGCGCAGACGTACATTAAATGTCCCTCTGCAAAGTCAAGGTCTCTTTCCAGGACTCATATTCTCATTTTTATTTTTGATCAATCTATTTTCAGATCTTGGTTCCACCAGCAACTCATATTAAACTCTAAGCTTTTGTGATTCTGATGAGCTGAGCCTGGCTGATCTGGCCCTCTGGTCCATTCTGCCTCCTCCAAGCAAGACACTTCTAATTTGATTGTGTCTTGGTGAACAGTATTATGCAGGCTATTGAAATTAGAGAAATGCGTGTGATTTACATTACACTTCCATCTCCAGTAGAGAAGAAATGGAGACGTCCTGGGACTACAGATGTCAGAGATGAAATATTAAACACCGCAGTGCTTCTGGCTTCTAACGACAATCACTAGCCTGAAAAATCTCCTTCCATTGAAAATAAATTCAGATTTCTAAATTATATTTATTTGTGTGTGTGTGTGTGTGTGTGTGTGTGTGTGTGTGTGTGTGTGTTTAGTGTGTGTTTATGCCTGAATAGTGTGGAAATCAGAGAACAACTTGGAAAAATCAGTTCTTTTCTCCCACTCTCTTATTTCTAGGGATCAAACTCAGGGGATCGGAGGCCTTTACCCACTGAACCATCTAGCTAGTCCTAAATTTAGAATTTTATAAATGTGGGTATTCTGGTTATTTGAGAAGCTGTTAAAATGCCATTTGGCGAGGGGTGGGTCAGGGGCCATTGGTTAAGAACATTTGCTGGGACCTGGGACTGATGGTCAGGGTCTCCTGGAATAGTCTTGATTGAGTTGGAGGCAGCAGAGCCCCTAGGGTCCAGTAGGGTGGGTGTGGGCCCTGGGGCTGAGGCAGCTTGTGTTACAGGTGTAGTGGACACTGAGCTAGTATCCCACTCACCCTCAGCCTAGAGGGGCAAAGACGGTGTCTGAGAAGAGGTATGGACGAAAGCGTGTGTGTGTGTGTGTGTGTGTGTGTGTGTGTGTGTGTGTGTGTGTGTGTGTATTGTGTCCCAAGTAAAGGCCACTGGTTTCCCCGGTTCCTGCTGGTTCCCACTGGTTTTTGCTGCTTCCCGCTCGCTGGTTTTCTGGTCTACAAAAGTTTGATGTTAAGAATCTGGATTTAAATGCAAAGGCTCAAGATTGTAGGAGCCCCTGGTGTATTGATGGGAACAGAAATAATTCTGGCTTGGAGTGGGCGACCATGTATAGTTCAACCACGATGAGCTAGAGACCTCATGACATCCACACAGGCAGTTTCTAATTTTAATTAATTAATTTTTGAGACAGATTCTTGCTATGTATTCCAGGCTGGCCTCAAAGTCGCTGTCTTTCTGCTTTTACTTTGCACAGGCTAGGATTAGAAGCCGATGACATAGTGGGGGAAAAAAAAATCAATGGTGTCTTGATGATGGAACCCAGGGACTTGTGCATGCTAGGCCAGTTCTCTGCCACCGAGCCCCAGCCCTGCCCGGGTTTTTGCAGCTGGCTCTCTATATTGTCTTCACTCACACTGGGAATGTGTCTGGGTGCTGAGCTGGCTTACATGGATGGCTTCAAGGTAAGGAGGGAGACAGGACAGAATCACAGGAGAAGAGAGGTGTTTTTTATGGGCGGGTTGGCCAAGCACCTGCAGAGGAGAGCTGGTCTCAGCCCCGAGGACCATACATGACTCCGCTGCTGTATCATAGGCTACCCTTATGAGAAGACATTACTCCCAAAAAATGTCATGGAAAGTAAAATGGATTTTTCACAAGTTAATTTAAAAATTGGCAAAACAAATACGTTAAGAAATGAGACCTTTCCAACCCCTGACCCTGCTTGTGCAAGCAGCGAGCTGCTTCCTCGGAGGGCCACGCTGGCATTTCTAGGTGGGATTTTTTGTTTTCTTCTTGAAATATTGTGCCCGCGGCCGAGGTAGTTCCACCTGGGGAGTCCCTCAGCAACCAGCCGTGGCTTTCAGCACAGGAAGCTGATGTGGTGTGGGCGGAAGTAGGAAGAGTGTGGGTTGCGGTAAACCTGGACTCAGGAGCGGCTGGTCCCACTTCCGGTCCCCGCTTTCCTGAGGCCTCTGAGTGGCTCTCTAGACCCTTTTTTGCTTCTCAGGCACAGCTGATGGAGCAAGGACATCATAGCGGGAGCCCTTGCAGGCCCCCCACCCCCCTTTCCACAGTGTGACATTCCGGTTGATAGCACCTGGGCCATTCCCCGCCTTCGTTTTTCACAGACCCTAAATACAGAGGTTTTCATGCAACGGAATTCCAAACTGAATGCACCAGACATCCGGGTAAGGGGAAGTACTGTCAGACCTCGTGTGGATGATCCCCATTCTTCTAACTCAGTTCGCTACTAACACTCTGTGCACATGGTCTCTCCAGTGGGAACTGGGAATATAAGTTTGGTCACCTGTCAAGTCAATCCAACAAGAAATGTGGCTTTTTTTTAAGGTCTGAGTAAAGAACTATGACCCCAAGACCAGGGCTGGAGAGACACCTCACTGATTAAGTACCGGTTGCTCTCTCAAAGGACCAAGGTTCGATTCCCAGGACCCACATGGTGGCTCACCTACCTGTAACTCCAGAAAGGCAATTTATTAACAGAAATACTTTGTAGTCAAGATGTCAGTGGCTACTCTCGCCATCATTTGTGCTTCTGAACATAGGAACGTTTTCTGCTGCATTAGGAACTCTCTGGCCTCTGGCTCAGTGATATGGGGGGGAGGTGGGGTCTCCTATACTTAAAAATTCTGAATGCATCAGACCATTCAGGCCCCTGGGGCTGACCTTGGTAGCTGCCTCATAGAAGGTAGAATGAATCTTCTCCTAGTAAAGTACTGTTCTTAGTCCTAAATTCCAGCTTCAGAACCCTAGAGGGGAAGGGCCTCTTCAGGGTCACAGACCCAGGCTACTTCCAAGCTCAGGGCAATACTTTCTAGACAGGACTTCACCCACCTCACCTATGGCTCTAAAAAGTTAAGGAGCTCCACTGAGACAGACAGACAGACAGACAGACAGACAGACACACACACACACACACACAGAGAGAGAGAGAGAGAGAGAGAGAGAGAGAGAGAGAGAGAGAGAGAGAGAGACTGACTGACTGACTGTCCCCTTGTCAGGACATGGAGGATCAGAAGGATCCTCAGATGCCATCATGATCCTCCCTGCAGAGAGGTGAGACTCAGTGACTAGTTTCTTGGCAGCGATATGAATGGAGATGTTGAGAACATGGACATCTAATGACTCTCTAGTCCCTTGGCCTGGCCCTTTCCCAGTGGGTGGCACCCAGGCAGGATATGGGGACCAGGTACTCCCTTATGATCTTTGCCAATTAATTTCCATGATGCCCCTGCACCAGGGACCATTCCCACAATGTGGCTTTTTTTTTTTTTTTTTTGGCAAGCAAAACTCAAAAGGCCCAGAGGCTGGAGAGATGGCTTGGCAATTAAGAACATTTGCTGCTATTCCAGAGGACCTGGGTTTGATTCCAAACAACCATATGGCAGCTCACAACTGTCGATAACTACAGTTCCAGGGGGGGGTCTGACACCCTTCTTTTTTTTTTTTTTTTTTTTTTTGCCTCTGCGAGCACTCACTCCACCATGGTGACAAAATACTCATACATGTAAAATAAAAATAAATAATAAAGCTAACAGAAAGGAAGGAAGGAAAGAAAGGACAGAAGGAAAGGAAGGAAGGAAGGAAGGAAGGAAGGAAGGAAGGAAGGAAGGACAAAGGCCCCGAAAGGCATCCCATTCTAGGGCTCTTTGGCTTGTTTCCACATACTTACTCTTCACTGGGGTGCAGGGGGAGGTGTCCTTGTGATGTTCTTGCCTCCCACTCTTTAGGTAGTTGCTGGTTTGTTGAGAGCATCGTTATCTACAGTGTTATGTTAAATCCCGGACATGCTGAGGAGATGCAGCTGCTGTGGTCCTGGAACTCTTCTCTTTGCTCTCAAATGAGAAGACTCCCAAGTCTGACCTGGCCACCGGGATACCAGCCACTGCTCTGTCTCACAGCTGCCATATAACTCAATGGGAGAGCTGATCTGTGCAGCTGTTTTATTTTTTGTTGTTGTTTTTGTTTTTTGTTTTTTTTTGTTTTTTTTTGTTTTTTTCTGGTTTTTTTTTTTTTTTGAGACAGGGTTTCTCTTATGTAGCTTTGGTGTCTTTCCTGGTGGAACTCACTCTGTAGCCCAGGCTGGCCTCGAACTCACCGAGATCCTCCTGCCTCTGCCTCCCAAGTGCTGGGATTAAAGGCACGTGCCACCGCTACCCGGTGATCTGTCCAACTTTTAGCCTTTCCATCAAGACAACTGCAGGCATGTTCCCGAGACTTTGCTTTTTGCTAGCTGGAATGTAGAGAGGATGATGGTGGGGAGTGGTGCGGCCACTTTGGAACCTGAGATCGAAGCCACTCCTTTGAGTTTCAGACCTTCTAGACCAGCATACGTCTCACAGGGGGAGGGGAAGCTTAGATCTTGTATAAACCATTGTACTTTGGGGTCACTTTTTAAAGTAATTTGAACTGATAAACATTCTAGCTATGCATTGCGCAAAACAGTAGGTTTTGAAATATGTTAGAGACACTTGGAAATGGCAAGCTGTCACACTGAGAAATCTGCCTCCAAGGTGACATTTCTCCAAATTACCTCAGTTTGCTTCATGGGGGACTGTTTCATTTGATGTTTAGAACTATTTCTATGATGTGGATATCAGAAATATTGTCACACACTCCAAGATTAAGATGGCCCACGTTTGTACATGGGGATCTCTGTGTTGTTGGGTCTGGGGGGTGGAGGGCTGGAGGAGACTGGAAGCCAGACATCACACTCAGGATTTAACAGATTAAGAATGTAAGTTACAACACAGCTTTCTATGACGTTAATTCATTTTGTAACCTAGTTTTCATTTTGTGCCTGTTATTCTATTTGCAACCTAAAGCATGCACAGCACCCCCAGACCTCCAGCTGCCTCCTTGGTCCAGGAGCCAATGACATCCAACTCCCTCCTAGCCTTCATAATCCAGGGCTGTGGGACTCTGCTCAAGGTGAATGCCTGCCTTGGAGGCTGTTAGTGGAACACTGCAGAGTTTCCTGTAAATCAGCACGCCTCCCCAGAAAGGTGGTTACTACTGTCCCCTCCCTGTGGATCAAAGACAGATCCCAGCCATAGGCTCCATGGAAGGGCTGGAAAGTTGGCGAATCAACAGCCCTGCCGTCCTGTCCTTTCTGTTATTTACCTATTATTTATTTATTATTTATCATCTATTTATTGTTCAGTGGATCTCGAGCGGGGCACTCTTGGAGCAGGAGCAAGGGGGCTGTGTCACCATGTTTCCGTTGGCAGGCCACAAACTCCCAAACTGCTGCTAGAACCAGGCAGCGGTGTGAGCTCCAGGGCCAAGCCAGGTGTGAGTGGGTCTCCATGGAGACGCATGCCGGGTGAGGAGGCTGCTGCTTCCTGATGGTTAGTGCTGGGGACTAGGAGCAAGTCACTGGGTCTTCCTCTCTCCTAAGGGCAGGTGACATCCAAACTTCTGAGAGATACCTCTGCTTTTGCAGGCTAATGCCTGGCTTCTCAGAAAGGTTTTGAATCACGGGAGGCCAAAGGACAGGAAAGCGTGGGCTTCTCCTGTGAGGCTCGTCTGCTCACCTGGGAGCCCGGGGAAGGGAGGTCAGGCCTCTGGGCTCTGGTGGTCACTGGTTTAGTGTTATTCTAGAGACCGTGGTTGTTGCTGCCCAAAGTGAGGAAATCAGTGTATTCTTGAGCTGTGCCTACCAAGGCGGGTATGTGTTAGCCATTTGGAGCTCGTGAGGAAAAGGATGGATTCGTGGAGGGACCAGGATGTAGAGGACGAATTAGGGAGGAAGAGGAGGAAGGGGGCAAGGAGGGAGAGTTAGGTCATTTATCATTGTCCTTCAGTTCTTAAATCCAGAACTTAGCTCTTTCACAACAATCATAAATTTTAGTGATAATGGAGATCCAGCTAATTCAGATCATCTGGAACACCTGTTTCCCAAGATTTAAAAACAAAACAATACTCAGAATTGAAGTTCCACAATGCTGGGTGGGATTCTGGCAATGTCCTATCAGTTAAGTAAAGAGGAAATCATGTCAGGCTCAAAGTTCAAGTTTCTGCTTTTCATAGTCAACAGATTGAACTGTATATCTGGCTCAACAGTCTCTGACTGTCTAAAACTAGCCCCATGCAATGGCAGCCTGCAGATGATTTTGGAAAAGGCTGGTGCCTAGGGTAACTGCACCCAGAGGTGCCCCACAGAGTCGCAGCAGGGCCAACCAGATCGTGCCGAGTGTTCAGACGAGTCTCCCAGGAGCCGCAAACAGCTGGAGATAAACACCAAGCGAGCCCCAGATGTGCTTTCCCCAGCCAGCAGTTGGAGCCTTGGGCTCCGAAGGGCATCATCAGGGCTGTGGGAGCCACTTCCGCAGTGAGGTAGGAAAGCTTGCCATTTAAAGGAGCAATTCCTGCTAATCATGTTTCTTTGGAGTAGGAGGGAAAGAGAAGGGGTTAGTTTGTCTTTCTTTTTTTTTTAACCTATTCCGTTTTTTTTATTACATCGTTAAAAATGCTTTGAGTGAAACAAAGTGATATATTTTAGGCAGTTATTCCTACTTCTTTGGCTTTTTTTTCATGAGATCGTATTTAAAGCGTGCCGGTGTCTTAGATTTTTTCAGTTAGATGTTCCGGTGCCCCTGGCAGTCAGTGGAGGTGTATGTGTTCTGTGAAAGGTGGGGGAGCACAGGCATGCCACAGCTTGGGGTGATGCCTGGAGCCACAGTCCCAGTGTGGGACAGGAGATGCTCTGGTGACCCAAGGAAGGAGGAGGAGGAGACAGCTTGAAGTCTGTGGAGACACTGTAGGTCAAAGTTCAGAAGTGGGATTCACGGGAGAGTCTCACTCTTCTCAGTCCCACGTGATTTTGTTTTTGAAGGTGTGAGTTGATTCACAATGTTTTTTTAATTTAGAAAAATATTTATTTTTTATTTATTTATTTATTTTTTTAGTCAAGATGTCATGTATATAGCTTTGGCTGGCCTGGAACTCAACTATGTAGATGAGGCTAGCCTCAGACTTAGAGCTCCACCTGCCTCTGTCTCCTAAGTGCTGGGATTAAAGGCGTACACCATCCATACCTGGTATTTATTGATAATTTTTAAGTTCTGGGTGATGTATAAAGAGTGCCCATAGTTTTGCAATGGCCAGTGTGGGGCCTGACTGTCACATCATTGTGGCAATCGCTGCCTAGCTCTCTTTTTCTAAATATAGTGTCATTTGAGCTCCAGTCTCCTGTCTGGGGAACAGGCCCTTTACATCCTGCCAAATCGATGTCACATAGAATAACAGTTAGAAAGGTCTCCCAATAACACCTGCCCCGGGAGACGTGGACATCTCACGGCCCAGACTGGTCACAGCTCTCAGCTCTCTCTAAAGCAGTTGTTCTCAACCTCTGGGTCGTGACCCTTCTGGGGAGGGGGCCCTAAGACATTGGAAAACACAGATATTTACATTACAATTCATGACAGTAGCAAAATTACAGTTACAAAGTAGCAATGAAAATAATTTTATGGTTGGGGGGGTCACCATGACCCGAGGAACTGTGTTAAAGGGTCACAGCATTAGGAAGATGGAGAACCACTCGTCTAGGGCTTTCAGAAACCATTAACCCAAGTGCACATGGCACAGATACTTAAGGGTGCCTTTGTTACTAAACAAGGCCAGATCACAGAACCCCGCGCGACTGCCGGGAACTCTGGTCAAAGGCACAGATCTGTTTTTCTGTTCAAAAGTGGAGAAGATGTTGATTAAAAGTAGCTAATGAGGGAACAGGCTTCCTAATCAGAAAACGATGCCTTTCTTCCTCCATGCAAAGGGCATTTTTCTTTGAAGCCTATTGTCTCGTACACGAGCCTTGGAGCAGTTAAGTCATCTCTGCTACGTTTCCCTAGTTAAGAAGTGGGAACTCACATAAATAATTAAGGAACACGCTCTTTGGCTTCATAAGTATCTAATTTAAATATATTTACTGCTAGGTACGCCGCTGCTGGGAGAAAAATGGATTAAGCAGTTTTCATAAAATAGCTAAGAAAATCTAAGCAGCAAGCTGGAGGGTGTCTTTTTTTTCCCCTCCCCCTACAGTCTATCAGGAATAAGGTTGATGCATTCTTATCCCTTTGTGGGACAGTAGCATTCTTCTCCATTTTTGCTTCAGGTAGTTTCAACTCCCTGCAGTCAACATTCATGTGAAAATATTACAATGGGAATTCCAGAAATAAATCACGTGTGTGCATTTTAAATTGTCTGTCTCTGGGGTAGCGTGATGACATCTTGCTGGTCCAGATCATCCTGCATGGGATATGTATCATCTCTGCAGTGGGTCTCCTCTGTGTATTGGGCCCTCCCGTTAGTTCCCTTGGCAGTCACTTAAGAGCTGTCTCTTTGATCAGATCCACTTTATCCTCTTATCAAAGTTTGGGGCTTGAAGTCATCACTTGTTTTATTAATTGCCGTGACTCCAAAGTGATAGGCAGTGACCTGAGGGGGCAGCAGGGCTTGAGAACTGAGATTAGCTACAGTGTCATGTAGCTACACAGCAAGGCTTAGTGGGTGTGGCATTCGTTGTTCAGTCTCTATGGGGGGTTTGGAGAGGATCTCAAGGGGGCTTTGGTAGCCAGTCAATGGTCTAAGGATCCTGTAAAGAGACACAATGGGAGACTGGAACAAGGAGGGACTATCGATATTTGATGGATAGAAGCCAACATTGAACTAGGTGGGTTGGCACATACATGTCCACGATCATAGCATCATTCCGGAGGCAGAGGCAGAAAGAGCATGAGTTCAAGGCCAGCCAGGGTTAGAGAGGAAATTCCAGACTAGTGTGCTGGTCTAAATAGCAATACCCATGATAAAATCCATTACTTCGTATGTTAATCTAAAATGTTTAAATGAACAAGGACAATAAAAACATAAGACCCTGTGTCAAAACAATACCTCCCCACCTCCAAACAGACCAAAAAAAAAAAAAAAAAAAAAAACAAACAAAAAAAAGAACCAGACTAACAAAATCTACAACAGGGCCCGGAGAGATGGGTCAGTGGTTAAGAACACTGGCTGCTCTTTCAGAGGACCCGGGTTGGTTCCCAATACCCACATCACAGCTCATAACCATGTGTCATACCAGATCTGGGGTATCTGACACTCTCTTCTGGCCTCATCAGGCACTACACTCCTGTGGTCATAACCCCCCAAACATACATGTAATTAAAAATAAAACAAATATTTAAAAAAACCCTCCAAACCTAGACCAATACTATTGGAAGGCCGAGCCCTTCCCCGAAGGCTTCTGGAAGTCCTTGCAAGTAGCTGATTTACCATTTCTTAAGTGGTGACCCTGGGAATCTCTCCCTTAGGTTGTTAAGCCAGCAAGCTTTCTACTTCCCTGTGGTGAGCAGACCTGATTCTGGGACCACTGATTCTTTTTTTTTTTTTTTTTTCTTTTTCCAGATAGGGTTTCTCTGTGTAGTTTTGGTGTCTGTCCTGGATCTCACTCTGTAGCCCAGGCTGGCCTCGAACTCAGATCCACCTGGCTCTGCCTCCCGAGTGCTAGGATTAAAGGCATGCGCCACCACTGCCTGGCCCACTGATTCTTTAGATGGGTCTGAGACACACAGCATAGCATAGCAGTGGGGGTGTCTTCCTCTGCTTGTTCCTCATGGTGCGTTGCCCGCGCAACAAAGTGTCTAAGTGCAGACCCCATTCTCTTCAAAACACCAACACAGCTCAAGCTCATTAGGTGGTAGTTCTTGGTGTCTAGACAAGGAAGAGGAGAAACAGAGAAGCCCAGGTTACAAAGTGCCAAATGGATACATAGGCAGGCAGGGGTGGGTAGTTGGGTTAAATGCCTCATAGCGGATAATGAAGTACTTTTCAAATAGATGGTAGGCAAGCCGACAATTGAACACTGTGTGCTGGTGAGCTGCTGTCTTTATAGGTTGGCATTTTTTTTTTTTTTTTTTGCTTACTAATCACATTAAACCAGAAACTCAACCTTAGTGTCCACCCTAGAACCGTCACTATATGACTGTCACGGTCATCTTCCTGGACTGATTTCCCAGCATGCAGTTCACTGGAGACACACAGATGCATCCCTCACAGCTGGCTGCCATCCTGCTCTACCTTGATAGGAATTGCAAGTGGGTGGGGGTGAGCGCTCCGAGACCTGGTTCTTGGCAGCCCTTGTAAGCCTGGGCTGTCATCCATCTCAGCACACGGCAGCGGCAGACAGCTGTAGGCTGCAGCAGGTGAACCCCCTTTGGTCACAGCTCTTGGGCAGTAAGCAGCTGCAACTGTGTGTAGCTTCCTCAAGATGTCTGTGGAGTGTTCAGATGGCTGCTCCTGGCACCAGGGAAGTTCATTTGGCTGTTTGATTGATGTTCTTTTGCTCTAGGTAGCCTGGCTATTGGGGAAGGACCCATAAGCTATCCACTAGGGAACCAAATCTCCCCATCTCCTGATGTCTTAGCTTATTTGAAGGGGCATATGCATGTGAATGAGTGCTTATAATAAATTTGTTGTTAGTATCAATATGACGTTTCACAGTGCTCAATACTGCTTGACTTGGGCCTGGTGCTCCAGGAAGAGGCAGATCTACCTTGTTTATTAGCTGTAAAAAATGCATTGTAGACACAGGACAGACAGAAAACATATTTATTTGTTTGCTTATATATATATGCATTCACTTGTTATTCACATGTAAATTCATCCATGCACGTATGTGTGTGCACATGTGTGGAGGCAAGTGGTCGGTCATTTTTGGATGTCTTTCCTCACATGACCTACTTTGTTTTGGAAATGGGGGTCTCTCATTGGTCTGGAGCTTGTGGACTAGGCTAGATGGACTTGTCTGCAAGCCCCAGGGACCTGCCTATCTCTGTCTCCCCAGTACTGGGATTATAGATGTGCACCACCATGCCTAGCTTTTGTATGAGTTCTGGGGATTCAACTCAGGTCTTCTTGCTTGTGTGGCAAGCACTTTACTAGCTGAACCATCTTTGTGGCCCTAAGTGTATAATGATGGTTTCACTGCCTTGTGGAGCTTGGCTAGGTATGTATTTTCCCCTTTGGGTTTCATGTCCCAGGTATGGGCTGGGGCAGAGTAGGAGGTATGGCTTCCCCCTCCCTGTGGCTCAGAGGTGGCTTTCCCTGCAGAGTCCCTTGCTTTCTGCTGGCGCCGATCTGCTGTCGACTCTCTGCAGACATGGGTTTCTTCCCATCCCTTTGTTAATTGGCCTCCACTTCTGTCATAGAAATGCTAAGAGATGCAGAAACATGTCAGCTCTGAAATCCCTGCAGCCATCCTTACCCCCAAAGCAGCCAAAGAACACCGATCTGCCTGCTTCAGATTGCGGTTGCGCAACTTAAGCAAAAGGTTTATCAGAATTACGGTTTCTCCTTTTATGAGGCAGGAGAATATGGAATTCAAAAGCAGCCTTGGCTATACAGTGAGGGAGGGCTCAGCTTGGGCTACAGTGAGATTCCGTCTCAAAACAACCAATCAAATAGACAGAAATAGATGTGGAGACAGCATGCTACATGCCCAGTCTGTGGCTCCTGTCAGAGTATCTGTCATGTACCCCGCATCTTCTGAATCCGTAATGATTAGTTACTGTTGTTGTGGCTGGGATGAAATACCTACAAAAGCATCTTAAGGAAGGAAAGGTTTCTTCTGGCTCTCAGTAGTCCATCCTGGAGAGGAAGGATGGCGGCAGGTACATGAGACAGCTGGTCACACTGCATCCACAGTCAGCAACAGAGAAAGATGGATGCTGGTGCTTGTCTATCTATCTATCTATCTATCTATCCATCCATCCATCCATCCATCCATCCATCCATCCATCCATCCATCTGGCATCTTTTTTGAGACAGGGTCTCACTAGCCCTGGCTGTCCTGGAACTCACCATGTACAGCAGGCTGTCCTCAAACTCACAGAGATCCACCTGCCTTGACCTCCCAAGTGTGGGGACTAAGGTGTGTGCCAACACTTGTGCTCACTCTTACTTCCTTCTTTGAATACAGACTAGGCCCCCAGCTCGTGGGATGCTATTGCCCACATTCAGGATGGCTCTCCTCTCCCCAGTTAAACCTCTCCTGAAGCATCCTCAGAGAGTCGCCCTGAGGTGTGTCTCCATGGTGATTCCAAATCCTGCCAAGTTGACAGTCGAAATTAACCATCATACCCGCTCTCGTCTCTTTCCGCTCACATTTGTTTATTAACTGTGTCCTCACGGTTCTGTGGCATAGGGGCTGTCGTAATACAGTTGACTGGTTAGGATCCCAGCACTCCGACTCCGGAGGCTCAGCTGACAGCTGTGTTAGTAAATACCACATCCCATTTCACACCTTCTCGGCTGGCCTTTGCCAATACTGTGGCACGTATGAGTTCTTTGCTTCTGTTCATGTCACGTCTTAGCACCTACTTTGCCCTGGCATCTGCTCTCTGACAGTCCACCATGCAAGGGTCAAAGGCATATATTTGGTGCCTTCCCAGGGTGAGGTTTCATTCCTGCTTATGACCACTGGTCCCTGGGTCCCTGTTATCTCCCCCTCTTCCCGCAGCCAGCTGGAGGCAGTGGGATCCTTTCCTGCTGACTCAGATGGAACCTGCTTTAGACTGACACCCGATTTAGTGGCATCATGGCCATCACTCAGGAGAGTATAGAGCTTGAGCCCAGAGAATAGATGTTGGTGAGGCTGCACACCAGGCAGGTCACCTTGTGAGCTACAAGGTAGACCCATCAGGCAGAAGGAGAGATATGTGTAAGAACACAGGAGGAGACTAGAGAGATGGCTCAGCAGTTATGAACACTGGCTGCTCTTGCAGGGGACCCATTTCCTGGCACCTACACAACGACTCACACCATCTGTAACTCCAGTGCCAGGAAATCTGATGCCATCTTACGCCTCTGAGGGCACTGCTCTCTCACTTCTCTGTCTCTCAGTCTGTCTCTTTCTGTCTGTCTCTCTCAGGCTCTTCTCTCTCTCTCTCTTGAAAAAAGTTATCTTAAAACCCAAGAACAAAGAAGGATGGAGCCATTCCCGCAAGAGGCAGAAGACATATCCCATGGTGGATGGGGTATAAGATGGCCTGTATGGGGCTGGAGAGATGGCTCAGAGGATAAGAGCACTGACTGCTCTTCCAGTACTCTTCCAGAGGTCCTGAGTTCAATTCCCAGCAACCACATGGTGGCTCACAACCATCTGTAATGAGATCTGGTGCCCTCTTCTGGCCTGCAGTCATACATGTATACATAATAAATAAATAAATCTTAAAAAAAAAAAAAAAAAAAAGGTGGCCTGTATGGCCAGGGATAAACTTTAATTCCCCCAGGACACCAGGTTAATGTCCTTCTGGTTTTGCCTCGCCCTGGCATCACCGACCTCATAGGAGGCCAGCCCTCAGTAGGTGTGCAACCAGCCCCTCCCCCACCCCTGGACATCTTCCATTTAGCAATCACAGTAACCCACTGTACCGGATGCTGTGTTCCTTGCTGTCTCCGTGACAGGCTGAGAAAAAAAATGGAGACAATAAGACCTACACCAAGCCACCCAGGCTGGGAAGTTGTGTGGCTGCTGTTTGAACAAATTGCACTCTGTGTTCCATCCAGTATGTCCTAATGTGGGAATAGTCTCTACCACATGCAGAGTTATCGTTTATTGTTGTATATTTTTTTTTATATTGTACTGGTTTTCATAAGGGTATTTTCATGCAGGTAGGGAACGACCTCAGAGCCTGTATCCCTCACATCCTCCACCCTACCATATCGCCCCCCATTCTTCCTTGTTGGCTCCCTTCATCCTCCCTGGACTGCTTCACCCCAATCACATTTCAGATGTACACATCCGCTTTGGCCTGATATCTAGGATCTGCCTTAATGTGCATAATACGCTCCTCTCCAGGTGCCTCCGTCTTCCAGCAAAGGACCTAAGCTTGTTCTTCGTGGCTGCACAAAGTTCCATCGTGGTGATGTGTACCACCTTTTCTTCTTGCATTCCTCTGTTGGTGGACGCCCATGTGACATAGCCCTTGTGAATAATGTGGCAGTAACTATAGGCATGGGAGTGTCTGTCGGATCAGCGCTCAGAAGCGGTAAGGCTGGGTCATATGGTAGAATTGTTTTGTCAGGGTTTGGAGAACCCTCCATGCTGATTGCCATGGTGCTGCACTAAGTTATATGAACCATCCTGACACCCACAAGCTAAGTTTGTTCTAGGTCTTCCTTGGTCTAGACAATCCTCTCTGCCCATCTTTAGGATGTTCACCACATATCTCCTGCCACATGAGCCTTCTCTCTGTTCTGGGGACAGGTCACACTTAACTCCTACCTCAGGGCCTTTGCACTGGCTCTTCCTGGACCTAGCACCTTCTCTCTTTCCTCCCCAACCCAGCTCCTTCTGGTAAGTCAGTGTGTCCTCCCATGGAGAAGTGTTCCTGGGTCCCCTGAGACCAGCACCACACCCTGACTTGCAGCTCCACACAGCTTCCCTTTCACAAAACACAGCTCCCCAGAGTTGTCTAGTCTGCTCACCAGTCATGGTCTGACTCTCTCTGCCACACCCTGTCACCTGCTCACTGTGTCCTTGGCTCTGGATATCAGATGAAGGGATGGCTGTGCCTTTCTTATTAGGCTATTTCACGAGGACAGATTTTCCCCAGGAATGGGCTTGTGTTCCCCAAAGGCCATTTGTATCCAGGATGCGTGGGTAATCAGAAGTGGCTGCCGCCCAGAGAAGCGGCCTGTGTTCCCCTAGGCTGGCTCTAACAAACCCCTGACTTCTTCTCTGAGCCGCTCTGCCGCACGGGGATGAAAAGGGTTCTGTTTGCCCCGGCTTCCTCTCCCCCAGTGCATCAGCAATGAATCTTGTGCCCTCTGTCAGCGCCTGCAACTTCTCAACTCCCCGAAGACCCTGAGAAAGAGGAATGGTGAGCAGAGATGTCTACAGCAGGCCCGGCTCAAATGTATCCAGCTTCCGCCTCACGGGGTCCCAGGACCTGGGCTCAGCCAGCCTTGGGAAAGCTAGAGGAGCAGCTGGCCCTCCTGGTCTCGGCTGCTTTCAATGTCTCCTTTCAGACAGGCTGCATCCCTCCACTTCCTGCCCTGCTTTTTAGAGACATGGAGAGTCTGTTATCAGGAGAAATGGAGACAGTTGGCAGACACTAACTCACAGGCTCACACGTACGAGTGGCTGGACCGCTGTGTTTCCAGAGGTTTCCGCAGAGAGCCTGAGGCTGGTGGCTCATGGGAAACTCACACAGCTGTGCCCTGGGTAGGAAACTCTTTCCCTAGGCAGCAGCAGCATCAGGATCTGGACGGCTGAGATCCAAGGGTGTAATGACTTTCTTCAAAATAACTCGGTTTCCTCTTATACTATCAGTGATTTTTGCAAATTATTATTTTTTTTTTTTGAGCAGGGGTCTCATGTGACCTAGTCTGGCCACAGATTTACTGTGTAGCCAAGGATGATATTAAGCTTCTGATTCTTCTGCCTCTACCTCCCCAGCATTGGGATTATAGGCAAACCCACCATGCCTAGTTTATGTGATGCTGAGAACTGAACCTGAGTCTTTGTATATTCTTTTCTTTTCTTTTGTTTTGTTTTTCAAGACAGGGTTTCTCTGTGTAGTTTTGGTGCCTGTCCTGGATCTCACTCTGTAGATAGACCAGGCTGGCCTCAAATTCACAGAGATCCACCTGGCTCTGCCTCCCAAGTGCTGGGATTAAAGGCGTGCGCCACCACTACCCGGCTGAGTCTTTGTACATTCTAGGCAAGCACTCTACCAATTGAGTTACACCCCAGCCCTCGAATTCCCCAAATTAAAAGACCAAAATTCCTTACTAAATATGGAATCCACTTCATTACATTGAGAACAAATACAAGTTGTTTTCTCAAAAAGTTATGCTTTTCTTTTTTTTTCTGTGAAAGCCTCAAATTATATGAACTGAATCTCTCATGCATATGTAACAGATTTGAATTCTTTGGGTAAGAAATGACTTAGCTGGTTCCGTTAGGTTTGTATTGTGCACTGTGCACCCCTCGAAAGAGGCTGAGATAGATAGCATCTCACACAGAAATGGTGATAGACTTCACTGAGGAAAAAAAAAAGAAGTCTGTGTCATCCTGTGGTACAGGTTGTGCCATAAAGAACATGGTTTGGGAAAGCTGTATCCCAGGATGCTGCTGGGCCTTCATCGGGGGAGACAGCATTGTGTCATCATGTCATGGATTACAAGGCAGGTGCTTCTGGGTTTTGCATGCCTCAGTTTTCCTATCTGGTAATCTGAGGATATGATTCTGTCTAGGGACTGGAGATACAATTTCGTCTGGTGAAGGGATTGTGGAACAAGCGTGAGACACCGAGTGCTGTCTCTAGCACCTCTGTACCTAGGTGTGGCTGTGAGCTGGAACCCCAGCACTGGCGGGTGGAGACAGGGATGTATCCCTGGGGTTTGCTGCGCAGCCAGTGTTGAAGAATCAGTGAGCTCCAGGTTCAGCAAGAGACTCTGTCTCAAAAGATGAGGGGAGCCACCAAGGAAGACATCTGGAACTGACTTCTGATCGCCACGGGCATGCACCTACCTACACACACCTGCCTGTAGATGCCAAACTAAGTGCATGAACAAATGAATGAATAAATAAAATACGCTGAATAATGCAGTAAACTTTTTATATAACAGTGTACCGTGTGGGTGTGGCTCTTTGGCATACCCCGCTGTTAAGCATCAAATAACCTATGCTCAGAACTTGTGGAAACATCTCTCTGCTTGTGGCAGCATCCTGTGACTTTGGTTGTGCAAGGGGGATTTTGTATTCCTTTATTGTTTTTGAGACCCTCTGGTGTTCAGGAATTTAGTGATTTAGTGGCATGTATGAGTGTAAGGCTGCTTGGGAGCATCCATGTGGCCTGATTTTGCAAGTAGTTCAGTGGGTGGGGAATGATCAATTTCTGTACTGGTCTGTGCTGTCTGCTGATCATATCACACACTGTACAATGATCAAAACCACCCAGATGGTAAAAAGCCAAAGCTAGGATTTGAACTCATGTCCTGTACTGCCCCTTAGGAATAAATAATACCCTGTCTGTGTGGGTACCCCAAAATGGCTAGCAGAGAGGAGCAGTCCATCACAAGATCAATGCATTGAAGTACAGTGGTTGTGTGTGTGTGTGTGTGTGTGTGTGTGTGTGTGTGTTTAGGAGAGAGCAATGCACACCTTAACATGGCTGCCCCTGCACCAGCTTCTGTCCACAGAGCCCTGGAAAGAGCTAGAGATAGATGTGAGGCAGGAATGGATGTGTCCCTTGGGGCCTCAATGCCATTGAACGTAATAAGAAGACAGCGATACTTTATTGAACCTATTACAAGGGCTTCCCTGGTTCTCAGAAAAGCATTTCAGTATTGTGGTGACTTGAAAAAAAAAATGGCTCCTAAAGTGAGTGGCACTATTAGGAGGTGTGGCCTTCTTGGAGTACATTTGTTCTTGTTGGAGGAAGTGTGTTACTATGAAAGCAGGCTTTGAGGTCTCATATATGCTCAATATACCACCCAGTGTCTCAGACCACTTCCTGTTGCCTGCAAGATGTAGCACTCTCAGCTCCTTCTCCAGCACCATTGTCTGCCTGCACGCTGCCATGTCCCGCCATGAGGATAATGAACTGAACCACTGAACTGTACGCCACCCAATTAAATGTTTTACTTTATAAGAGTTGCAATGGGGTTGGGGATTTAGCTCAGTGGTAGAGCGCTTGCCTGACAAGCGCAAGGCTCTGGGTTCGGTCCTCAGCTCGGGGGGGGGGGGGGGGGGGGGAGAAAGAGTTGCAGTGGTCATGGTGTCTCTTCACAGCAATAGAAACCCTCACTAAGACACGTATCATTCCAGCAACTGAGAGATTGTGCTGAGCGTGGTGCCTACATGTTACTTACATGGTCACACACACGCATCCACACACCTGTGAACATGTGCACATATGGAACTACACACATATAAACATGCACACACAGACACACATATACATGTACGCATATGTACACACAAATGGAGCTGAAATGCAACCTTTGTCCTACCCCTGGAGGCTCTGTAATATGAGCTTGCAGTGTGTGAGTCTTTTTCAGACCAGTGGGCACTGCCAGGATAAAGCCAGCATGGATTCAAAGGCCTTGCTGGTTGGCTGGTGCAGCCTCCTCCAGTGGGTATGGTCAGCACCCCTTTTCAATGATCCCCAAGAACCATTAACTCAAGGCCTTATCTATTGGTGAAATTATTAAGGCCACTCCACGTAGTTAAAAGGGAGATTTATTTAATGGCGTAACTTACAAATGAAGGGATAGGTAGGTGGCGGGGTTCTGGGAAAGACATGGCGCAGTCCGGCAGTGTTCTCCAGAGAAGTCTCCTCGGTCTACCTCTAGCGTCCAGCATCCAAACAGGAAGCTAGCATGGCACATCCTGATCTTGGGTCTTCAGGGCCCTCCCTGTAGACCTTGTAGGCGTGATAGTTATCGAAGCCTTAATGGGGGTTGGAACTTCCAGACCAAAGCTGGAATGGCTACCCACTACACTCATCATCTTATCCTGTGTGACCAAAGAGTTGTCAATGCCTTGAACAAAACCATCTTGGAAGAGAGCCTTCCATTCTCAAGCACTCAGAAGTCTCAAGGTATGTCTGCTAGGGTGGGGCCTGTGAGAGTTCCCGCCTCAGTCCCTAGCGTTGTTCGTACACAATGCCAGCTCTTTTTTGCTGGCTGTGAATCTGCAGGCTTTTTCTCTCTCCTCAGCCACTGCTGCGCAGGCAGCCCCCCCATGCCCTGCACGTGCTGTACTCAAGGCATGGGTGAGAGCTTCTCAGAGATAATTGGAAACAAATGTGATTCTTCTCCTTACCTGGGAATGGTAGAAACAGGCTGCCAAGCAGAAAGGAGAACCACTTGAGCCTTGGCGTGAGGTAAATCCTCAATAGATCCGCATTGCCTTGTGGGTATAAGGCTGCATTGGGCTAAGAACAATGGACGGCCCCGTTCGTCTGTGGCTGGACTGAAGGCAGCTGTGTTTCCCGACTTAGTCTAGGGGGAGGTTGTGACTAGGAGCTGGCACCAGGCTCTGCCCCTAGGGCTGCCGTGATCTTTGTTCTGTCCTTTTGCAGGCCTTACTGGTTTACCTAAAGTCATTGTTTGCCAGGATGGCCGCACACGCAAAGAAACGGAACATCATGGATGCTGACATGGGTGTGGAGAAACTGGAAACATGAAGCTGATATGGAGAATGGTTCGGGCTTTCTTAAAAAGAAGAAAAAAAAAAAAAAGCCAAGAACAGACCTGGGTTGATAGCTCCCATCATAGAGTGCATGCCTTGCAAGTATGAACACTCCAGTTTGATGTTCACGACCATGTAGAGAAGCTGGACATGGTGGCATGCAGTGGTAATCCCAGTACTGAGGAAGTGGATGCTGATCCTTGGGGTTCCTTGACCACTCAGCCTTGCCTGCTTGATGAGTGCCAGGCCAATGAGAGACTCTGTCTCAAAAGCCAACATGGATTATGCCTGAGGAATGATAATTGAACTGTGGCTTCCACATGCATGATCACACACATACATTTACACACACACGAACATGTGCACACATGTAGCCACACACATATATACATGCACGCACAGACACATAGATACATGTAGATGTATGCTCGCATGTGCACACATGCATGCACACATACATGGGCACATAAATTCATGCATGCATACACATGGACACACACACTTCATGCACACACACAAACACACACTGGCTTCTTTCCCACCAGTCAGACGACATTGATTTCTTTGAGCCTAGTTGTTGGGGAAACTCTCTGTAGCTTGTCCGTGTGTAACGTGAGACAGCTGGGGGAGAAAAGCCTGCAATTTTCTCAGCTCTTTTTAAATTCTTTTCCTGTTGTGTTGAAGTAATTTTGCTTCTCAACCTTTCTTGACCCTCCAGTGGTGCTGTTGTTTGGATTTGGGTAGACTTCCAGGGGGAGAGGCGGCACACTGGGCCTCGGTAATTTCATTTCATGCCTTTCCAGGCTTAGGGGACTCAAGACAGGTTGTGTTAGATGCGCCATGAACTTCTAATTCTTCTGAGTCAAAGGCAGGCAAAATGAAAGGACACAATGGAATTATCACAGCGCACAGCACAAATGTGTAAGTGTTTTATGCATTTGTAAAGTTTTCTCAAATGCTTTACCAGGAAGAATGTTCCAGATGGACACATGTCTTAAAACCTAAAATTATACGGCAAAAAAAAAAGTGCTTGCAGAGCTTGGATGAGAAGAAAACATTGTCCACTCAGGCCAGTAGAGCAGGCCATGCATGTGTAAAGCAAGCTGGTAAGATGGAGTCAGGGCAAAGGGGCTTATCGTTGAAGGTCAATCAGCTATTGACATTCTAGCTCCCACCATCCATGTTGCTGAATTTGTATTTCAGAAGAAAAGCCAGACACTGAGTGTTAAAGTTTCTCAAGTTTTCAAAGTTGACATAAGATACAAAATTTAAAAAAAAAAAAAATCAGACCAGGTTTGGTGGCATACACTTATAAATCTCAGCCCCAGAAGCCAGGAGGAGAAGGATCACAATTTAGAGCCAGCCTGGGCTATGTAGAGAGTTCAAGGTCAGCCTTAATGAATACACAGCAAAAATCTCATCTCAGTTTTTTTTTTTTTAATGACCTGGGTATGTGGTCCAGCAGCAGAGTCCTTGCTTAGAATCTCCCAGTGAGGGGCTGGGGGCTGCTCACAGGCTAGTCGGCCTAGCCTACTTGTCAAGCTGCAGGCCAGTGAAAGGTCTTGTCTCTAAAAATCATATGACATCTGAAATTGACTTCTGACCTACACACATACACACACACACACACACACACACACACACACACACACACACACACCTTCAGTCCTCCCAGCACTTAGGAGGTGGTGGCAGGAAGATCAAAGTCATCCTGGGCTGCTATTTCTTTTTGATAGAAAATCTGCCACAGTGATTCCAGGTCTGGGATGTAGTGAGCATTTTTTAAGTCCAGTGTTGGAATACAGTAGCACTGTATTCACTGTGGAAGGTACTGTTTTGGTTATGTGCTATCAGGAGAGCAGGACTGTGACATGTGCCTGGGTCATGGAGGTCCACTGGGTTGTGATATAGAGGGAATATACTTGCTGGAGTTTGCAAAAGGAAGCAAAGAATGGCAGTGGATGGTTGGGACTTATCTTCGCTTGGGGTGGGGGGTCTCTACAGAAGTAGACCACGAGAGAAAAATGTATACCTGGTATCTCTATTGCAGAGGGGAGAAGTGTCCAGTTTCAGGAGCTAAGAGTGAGCAGAGGAGAAGAGGGAGAGAGAGACTAGGAAAGATAAACCAAAGAGGCAGAGTTGGGAGTGACGTCTGAGGAAGGCCAGAGCGGCTCACTTCTGTGAGTTATGTCTAGAGAAGCTTGTAGAGCGCAGGCATGTGGGGACAGTTCAGCAGGGAGGCTGGGAGGGGTGGTGTTGCCAGCTCCGAAGAGACAGACTACCCTAAGGGGCAGCAACTCCCATCCGGCTCCAGGATGTCACTAGCTCTTCACGAGTAGCCAGGAAGCCTCAGCTCCACTCTGTTGCTCTACCTGGTGGAAGAATGCATCTTTCCCCGTGTTCCTGCAGGTTACAGCCCAGGGGCCTCAGCCCAGCATCTGAACTGGAGGCCGTTGGTAGTAGCCAAGGTGTGGAGCTGAAATCAAGACGTGTTTGTCAGGGTCTGAAGCCGAGGAACCTGAGTAAGGTCTTGCCTCCCGCGTGCTGTCCCATGGCTATTCCTGATGGAAGCTCCATTTTTCTTTTGCAGTGTTGCAAAAGAATGTGTACAACACACACACACACACACACACACACACACAGAGAGAGAGAGAGAGAGAGAGAGAGAGAGAGAGAGAGAGAGAAGAGAGAGTACAGTCAAACCTTCCAGCCTTAATCATTAATCATTGCCTCAATCATTCTCTTGGTGCTTCTGAAGCATTTATTTCCTAACAGATTAAAGGAGAAGGCTCATGGGCTTCCAGTAAATAGCGATTCCTGGAGCCCTCACTGCACAGGTACCGTGCTAGACGCACCAGATCCACTTCAGTGCATGGGCGGGGACAGTGCACTGGCCTTGTCACCCAGACTCTTCTGTTTGGAGCGTGCCTTTGCATGGCAGAATCGCTCCATGTGTGCTAGTATTATAACCAACCAGCTCGATGCAGGATGTTAACCCTGGAGTGAATTTGACTCCATTTCCTTTGACATGTTTTTTTTTTTTTTATGATATTTAACTTTTATTAAGACATTAAATGTGATCCATTTACAAAAGCTGATCTCATAAGAGGCAGTCATTATGAAATGCAAAAAAATGAACAAAATAAAATGTGGTTATAGTTCATTAGCCGTTAAAATTATTAAAATTTTGGTGAACATTGTTTCAGATTTTTTGAAATATATATTTCAGTATAATATGACTGTTTGGGACTATCCTTGTTTATTTATTTGCTTTATCAGTTGCTTTTTTTTTTTGGTAAGATTTATTTTTATTATTTTTAATTGTGTGTGTGTCTGTGTGTGTGTGTGTCTGTGTGTGTGTGTGTGTGTGTCTGTGTGTGTGTGTGTGGTGCATGTGAGCACAGTTGCATTCAGAGGCCAGAAGAGGGCAGCAGATCCCATTGTAGCTAGAGTTACAGATGGTTGCGGGTCCCCTCATGTGGGTGCTAGGAACCGAATTTGGGTTCTCTACAAAAGCAGTTAGTGCTATTAACCAAAGGGCCATCAATCCAGCCCCAACCATTTGCTTTTCTTGTTGCTATGACAACATACCTGGCAAAAGCAACTAAGGAAGGAACGGTTTATTTCAGCTCACACTTTGAAGGCACAGTCCATCATAGTGGGGAAGGCACGGGGGCAGGAGTGTGAGGCAGCTGGTTCCATGGTTAGGAAGCAGAGAGAGAGATGGATGCTGAGCTCACTGTCTTTGTATTCAGTCCAGAACCCTAGCCCATGGGATGGTGCTGCCCATATTCAGCATGGATTTTTCTTTGTTTTTGCCTTTTTTAACCCAATCTAGAAAGTCCTCACAGACATGCCCAGTGACTTGTTTTCATGGTGATTCTAGACCCTGTTAAGTTGACAATCTAGATTGCCCAGCAGGCGTGCTGTTTTATTACATGTATTTTAGTGTACCTGTATCTATCAGTATGGGACTGGCCGTGTTGGGAGAACAAACTCTACAGTGTTAGCTCTTTTACTAACCAGCTGTTAATCTCGTAGGCATGTGGGCTTCTTCATGGGAGTATCTAGTCAAAGGCTTTCCTGAGAGGAAGTCCTCAGCTTTGGCCTGGTCTAAGGCTCCTAGAATACGTGTCTTTCAAGGTCAACATGAGTAGTAAGAGAGGGTGATGATGCAAAGATAGATTTTTTTTAAAAAGTGTTTAATATTTATTTTGGTTTATACTTACAAGTGTTTTGCTTGCATGCATGTCTGTGCGCCACATGCATACCTAGTGTCCACAGAAGCCAGAAGAAGGCATCAGATCTCCTCAATCTGGGGTTCTAAATGGTTGTAAACTGTGATATGAATGCTGGGATTCGAATCTGGGTCCTCTGCAAGAGCAACAAGTGCTCTTAACCACTGAGCCATGGCTCTAGCCCTAAGACAGATAGTTTTAGAAGCCAATATGGAGGCAACTCATGTCCCTTTTATGTATTTTTATTGATGAAAACTCAGTCACAAGATCTCATCAATTTTTCAAGGACCACAGAGAAAGGGGGCACCTTTGGAAGCTCCAAAGGGTGGGTGTATTATGGTCAGCACCACACAAACATCTTTTGGGAGCCTGGTGGGTGTGGTTCACCTTGGTTCTCACAGTAGGTCAACTTCTGAAAGGGACTTTGCTTCAAGATGTAGCTCTCATGGATATGCATCAGTATCCATGGTGACAGACATCCAGGATTGACAGTCTCTGATTCTCTTTATAGGATAGACTTAGAGATATGGGGCAGATGAAAATAATAGGGGCATGTTGGGATTATGGTGTGTGATTATGAATGGGATGTTCCCTGCTGTCTCATTTGATGGACGAGAAATTATAATAACCCTCCTTAATGGAAGGCTGAGCAAGGGGCTAACTCTCCCACCTCCCACAGATCCTGAGAGCCTGGATCAGCATCTGAGTGCCTTTGTGCTGAGAGCGGAGCCTGTCTGTCCTGCAGGTCACAGGGCCTGACAGCCAACTCCTCTATTGTGAAGGCTGCATGGATTTGAAGTATTTTAGAAATCTTGTCTTATTTCTGTAAATTATATTTATGTGTGGTTATATGCAGGTGAGTACAGATGCCAGTGGAGGCCCGGAGAAGCCTATCGGGTCCCCCTGGAGCTGGCATTACAGGCAGTGGTGAACCACCCAGTGTGGGTGTTGAAAACTGAGCTCAGGTCCCATGCAAGAACAGTATACGCTCTTAACCTCTTGAGCCGTTGGCACTCCAGTGCTAATTCCTGCTTTTGTTGAGTGTATGGAGATGACTGTGGCCACCCTCTACCAAATCTGTTGCCCCCGTGAAGTAGTCGCATTCACTAACCTAGCTCAGTGGCTAAGGAGTTCAGTGATCCGGCAACGTGGAGGAATTCAGGTGTGACATGGTTTCGTTGGCTTTCTTTGTGCCTATGAACTTGACCATCACCTCAGTGGAGTCAAAGCTAGGTCATTACACAACGCTGCTCTGTTGTTCCCGAAATGTCCTCCAAAGAAAATAATAATAATAATAATTACCCAGTGCAGAAATTCCGGTATTGCTAATTCTGGGTTCTTCTAGAAAATATTTAGGCTGGAATGGTTTTAAAACAAGTGCAAACGCTGCCAGATAAATTAAATTTTATCTTTGTTATTAGAGGAATTGGCACCACCTGTAATACATTCTACCCATGTTTTTGCTCACCGACAAAACAAATCCACGTTATGAACATTGATTGCCAAGCACTTTGGACGCCCTAGGAATACAGAGTTAAGCTAAACAGGCATTATTCCTCAGACTATTTATTGTAGTGTTAGAAACAGGCACCAAGTTAAAAAAAAAAAAAAAAAAAAAAAAAAAACACAAAAAACCGAACTGCATTAATAATTGACTGTAGTTGACTAAAGGGAAAACATGATTTCTTTGAGAGATTATGAGGAATCTGCTCGAGGCCTGAGGGAAATCAGCCCTCTCTCTGGGTGAATTCTGCTTAAATCAATTGAACTGTGGTGCGTTTTTTTTTTTTGTGTTCACACGTGCATGGGTGTGTACGTGGGTGTGTGCAGGTGTTCAGGCACATGTGTTGGCCTATGTGTGGAGGCTTGATTTGAGGTCAGCCTTTGGAGAGGCGGGCCATTCCCCCTGTGCTGTCCACTTTGATTTTTTGAGACAGTCTTTCCTGTTTCCTGTGAACATGCTAATTAGGCTAGACGGACTGCAGGGAGCCCCAGGGATCCACCTCCCTCTGCTTCCCCAGCACTGGGATTACAGGTGCGGTGCGCACCATCACGCCTGGCTTTTGTGTGAGTTCCAGGAAGACTCGGTCTTCATGCCTACATGACAAGGGACTTACTTGCCTGCTTCAGCTGTCTCTCCAGCCCTACACGGCATTTTAAGGGAGATAAAGTAGTTATGCAAGTCGAAGAGGGACAAGTGTCATGTTGGATGACAAAGATCTGAGGCAGGAAGGAAGGTGGTGTCATTGAGGAAAAATGGCGGGCTACAAAGAGGGCTGACATGATCATGGTGACGGGCTGTTGAGGCCCAGGTTACTGAAACCTTTGCATCTTTCCCAAATGATAGAAGTCAGAAATCCATGAAGCTTTCTGGCAAGGCCGTGATCATGTTTGCAATGAGAAAAAAAAAAAAATAAATAAAAATAAAAATAAAAATAAAAATAAAAATAAGTTACTCTCGAGGCACTGAGTAGTGTCACAATTACTTGAAGGGACCACAGAGCAGTGACTTAAGCCACTGTGGAGAGGAATGGGTGGAGGAGGCCTTTACATTTGATGATCCCTGTGATAAAACGAAAAAGGGTATGACCAGCATGTATCCCCAGATCCCTGCCTTGGATGCAAGGTGGTAGTTAAGGTGGGCAGGCTCACGTGGCTGGCTTTGGGGGAGCCAGGAGACATCAAGAGGGAGCTGCTGAGGAGGCAGCAGGATCCGAGGGTCCGGAGCTCTGTGGCAGGATTTTGGCTGGGGAATCTGAGTGTTTGAGTCATTGGCATATAGCTGGTATTTGAAATGACAAACACCTAGTCAGAACAAACTGAATTGGCAACCTTTGAGCAGCGAGCCCTCTGCAGAAAGTACCCAGTTAAAAGGGAACAGGCAACTACAGTGTGTAAGTCTCTGTGTCCCGTCGTCCCACAGACACTATTAATTTTTGAAATGACAGGTGGTGTATGCGACCATCTGAGGCTGCATCTTTAGCTCCTTTTTGATGCTAAACTCTTAGACACATTTCACGATCATAAAAGACAAATTGGATTGCAGGATCTAAGAAGGTTTTCTTTTCTTTTCCCATGACTCCTTCACTTAGATATTTGTCTTCATAACTCCTGCCGAGTTCCTTCTGTTTTTTTACCGCACACAGCACACACATGCAGCTGCAGGCCCAGGCCTCTCTGGGGGAGTAGCATCCTTCAAAGGGGGAGATAAATGTAGCGGCTGAAGGAGGGAGCGAGACAGTGACCCTCACCGGGAGTGCAAGGTTAGATCCTGACTTTGCAACACACAGAAGAAGAGAGGGTGAAGGGTATGGGCGGGCAGCTGAGCAATGGAGGTGCCAGGACAGCCAGGCGCCCCCCCCCCTACCCCGGGGAAGCCAGCAAGGGACAAACCAGTGGGATCTGAATGCTTCTGGCACAGAACAAAGTGACTCCTTAGAACATGTGATCTTCTTTAAGTTTTATTCTTCGTCATAAAATATACTTCCATGACCTTTTCTCAATGTGCATGGATGGCTTCAGGTGTATCCACAGTGCTGGGCATCCACAACCATGTCTGGCGTGGGGGTGGAGGTTTCTTCTTGCAGAACGGAAAATCCCAGTGACCATTGGATGACTCACTTCTGTTGTTGATTGTTTTTTACTCTTTTTGGCTCTTTGATCTTTTTTGGGGTTGGGGATCTGCCACCAAGTTCTTGAGTAAATCACACACAGAGGCTTATTCTTAATTGTAAATGCCCGGCCTTATCTTGGCTTGCTTCTTACCAGCTTTTCTTAACTTAAATTATCCCATCTACCTTTGCCTCTGGGCTCTTACTTCTATAAATCTTACTTTCATTCTTACTCCATGGCTGGCTGTGCGGCTGAGTGACTGGCCCTTAGCATCCTCCTCTCCTTGTTCTCTTGTTCTTTCTTCTTCTCCCAGATTTCTCCTTCTATTTATTCTCTCTGCCTGTCAGCCCTGCCTGTTCTTTCTCCTGCCTTGATGTTGGCTATTCAGCTCTTTATTAGATCATCAAGTGTTTTAGACAGGCATAGTAACGTAACTTCACAGAGTTAAACAAATGCAACATAAACAGAAAACAAAAGTAACACTGTAGATGTAACCAACCGTCTTATTAAATAAGAAACACAGAACCAATGCAAAGAAGAAAGCCAAGAGATCAGAGCTAAGAGCCTTACCTTTGGTTCTGTGTTTCTTATTTAATAAGACGGTTGGTTACATCTACATAACACACCTTAAAGTAATATTCTACCACAAATATCCCTGTACCTAGTCCCAACCCTGACGTCCCCCCCAACTCCCTTCCTCCCTGTCTCTTCTCCTCTCTTGTTCCTCCATCTTCTTTCCTGTTTTCTCTCAACAGCATCTATAGCCCAGGCTGGCCTGGAATTCACTATGTAGCTAAAGAGGACTTTAAACTTCAGATCCTCCTGCCTCCACTCCCTGAGTAGTGCAATCACAGGTGTGTGCCACCACATCCAGTTTATACAGAGCAGGGGATCAAACTTGGAGCCTTGTGCTTGCTAGGCAACTACCCTGAGCTGAGTCCCAGCCCATTGTACAGTTTCCTGTCTGCAGGGACTGGACTTCATGGCTTCATTAGTGTTCTTACGGGGCTGGGCAGGAGGGCGATCCTGTACTTGTCTGTTAGATCTGGAGTTGCTCACTGTGCTCACCATCCTCAAGTTCCACCCTTTCTCCAGCACAGGGCAGATTTTTATCCTTTCAAACACCAAGCCATGCTCAGTTGAATAGATGTGCCCCATTTGGTGTTTCATCTTTATAATATGAGGTCTTCATGCTCAGCTGATTTCTGCATATACCAGAGTATGGCTGAGGGTTGGCCAGGTGAAGTGTGGTCTTCAGAGCCAAGTCCTCTCACATACTGACTCTTAATCCCCGGGAGGGTATCTGTACCTCTCCCCTCCCTTCCCACTGCTACCCACACCCAGCTACCACCTTCCTCTCTGTGCCCTTAGGAGTCTGCCCCCTTGGGTCTCTCATATGTAGAGTGGAAGGAGCCTGTGGCAGATCAACCCCAGTCTTGATACTACATGCTTTACCATCTGGCTCAGACAAAAATAAAATCATAAGCCTTCAGGTCACTGCAGAGGCCCGAATTTTCCCCTACATGTGTTTTTAGGGGGAGGGTAGCCAGGTCAGAGTCTAGAGGGCAGCGGCTTCTGTCTAACTCTCTTCTTGTTGGTGTTCAAATTAGTAAGATAAAGACTAGATTCTAGAGTCACTTTCTATTCCCAACTACCACCTGAGAGACGTCAGACGAAACAGAAAAGACATGACAGGCAGCAGAATTGATGACTGTGGTTGGGTCATGTGGGGGCCTGAGAGGCTGTGACAGCAGCTGCCCCAGTCACTGCGATGACCATCTGCCGATCTGAATCCAGGTCTCCACGGCTAAGCCAGGGTCTCACTTTCAAAAGCATGGAAACTCAGTGCAGGAGGATCACTAGTTCCTAGCCACCCTGGGTTACGTGCGTAGCGAGACGTTGTCCAAAATAAAATAAAATACAACAGTGAAAAAGTGGAATAATACGCTTTTTATCAAAATATATGCTTCAGTGACTTTAAGTACCCCCACTTAAATGCGGGAACTGAGAATATGGTGGTGTTGACCTAAAGGGCCTGTGGTGAGCTGCAAATTAAATATGGAGCATCCCGGTGGCACTTGAGAGGTTAGGGACCTACCCCTCAACATCCCGTAGT
Organism: Peromyscus eremicus; assembly: GCF_949786415.1. Taxonomy (NCBI): domain Eukaryota; kingdom Metazoa; phylum Chordata; class Mammalia; order Rodentia; family Cricetidae; genus Peromyscus; species Peromyscus eremicus. Next base: position 18,067,494 of record NC_081438.1, on the reverse strand, counting down.
GATCCTGTCAGGGTGATGTCATCTGGTGTTTCTAGAAATCCTCTTCTAATTTAAAGAATAAGAAGGCAGAAAAAGGAAGGCCTCAGTGTACAGCCCTGTTTTAAAGACAGCAGTACATATGGCAAAGGCCACAAAGACATTCTCTGATATGGGTGGGAACTCAAAAATGGTGTCTAAGTTTGTCTGGCAGAGACGAAACTTTTCTATGTTTGGGATGTGATCAGTTCCTTTCCTTTTCCCTCAGAATTGACTAGTTTGGACTATCATAGGCTATTGGGTAATCCAGACAAAGAGCGAGAATCTGATTGGTTCCTCCCACAAGAGTCTACTTCCCTCTATGGGAGGTTTGAAAGTTCCCCTGAGTAGTTATCCCCTATGGGAACAATGCCCATTAAGTCTTTGTCTTGATGAAGGAAAAGAAACAGGAAGTTGACTATCTTCAACATTTAATTGAAAAGTACATGAATTTACCTGGAGTCCCTGTTCTCTGTCTTCAGCCTATTGGGGACCCTGTCTGAGTTTAGTCCCTTATTGGGGCCACAAAGCACCATGGTGGTCAGTCAAGCCTATGGCTGCCCTGTGGGGGGAGGGACCTCCCATCCAGCGATGAATGACTGTGCAGGAACCTCAAGTGATTCTCAGAGACAGACAGTCCCCTTCGAATGACCTGGGAAGGATAGGTGTCACACCTGGCCGTGGTTCCCAGTTTGGGATATTGTTTCCCTGCCGATGCACTTGTGACAAGAAGATGCTTCAGGGTCACTGCACTGTGAGGGTGAGCATGTCGTCACATTTCCCAACCCCACTTCTGCTCAGTGTTTTGAAGATACACTAGGAGAGGATAAGGAGATGGGTCAGTCGGTGAAAGGCTCACCACACGAGTGTGAGGACCTGAGTTCGATCCCCAGCACCCATGTTACAACAACAACAACATAAGCTAGACCTGGTGACTTGGGCTGATAATCCCAGCACTGAGAAGGGATAGACAGGAGGATCTCTGGGGTTTGCTGGTCCAGTGAAAGATCCTGCTTCAAAAAACAAGGTGGAGAGACAAGAGAAATGATGACTCAGTGGTTGACAGTGTATACTGCCTTTGCAAAGGACCTGAGTTTGATTCCCAGCACCCACGCTGGGCAACTCACAAATGCCTGGAACTCTAGCTCCAGGGTGGGATCTGATGCCCTGATATGGACTCCAAGGTCACAGTCATATACACATACTCATAATAAATAAAAATGTTTTCTAAAACCGAACAGCAAGGAGACAAGGGTCTGAGCTAAGACACCTGAAGTTGTCCTCTGGCATCCACATGTATGTGTACACATGTATACCCACACATGTCCACCCTCAAAACAAATGTGTACATACCCCCAGACCCTACAGGATGGCTCTGGTCGTGAAGGAGTGGGCATCTCTCAGCCTTTGTCTAGACCACAGGGCATAGGAAGCAGAATCTCATCTCATTCTTTTAAAATTCTCATTTCCTGCTGGCTGTGGTTTTTCAGGCAACTTAATTAAACATGGAAGCATTTTTATCCATAAGCTTACTCTTAGAGAATTTTCTGCCCCCCCCCTCCTTTGGGAGGTGTCTGAGCCCCGATTCAGGGACCACAAAGCCTCCCACTCCTTTCCTTTCCTCTTTGTGTTCTGCAGGTATGGCTGCCTGGAGATATCCACCCACTTAACCACCCACTCACCCATTCACACCCCCACCCACTCACCCATTCACACCCCCACCCACTCCGCCATTCACCTACTAACCCACCCCCATGCCTCTCCGATCCATCCCCTCCCACAGCTCTGATCCTGGCCTGCCTTCTCAGTTCAGATCCCATTCTTCATCTGGATGCCCTTGTGCCATCCAAGGAGTCTGGCTTCTTGGGAGTCAGCACTCCGATCTTCCTGAGGCCTCAGGACCTAGCCTGCTGCCTCAGTGTCCCCGAGTTCCTGGTGTACCAGCTGGTCTCTTTGCCATTATGGAGTGGGGACTCTTATGTGTTTTGAGTCCCAGGGTTTAACCTGGAAATGTAGGGAATGGATTCTGCTTTGAGAACTCCCAGCATTTCCAGAAAGGATGTCGAGGAGAGAGTCTATCCATATTTTGCCAAGACTTCCCCAGGAGGTGGCTGTGAGGAGCAGGCAGGAGAGGCTCCTTCTCTCAGCAGTTCTTTCTGGCATTTTCCTTCACTTAGCCTTGTCCCCAGGTGTCCTTGCGGATTGGTTCCAGATGCCACCTTCGGCAACAACATCTACAGTGCTCTAGTTTGTCATATAAAATCATATGGTGTTTACATACACTCTACACACTCCCTCCTGGGTACTTTCCACTCTCTCTAGCTGCCTATAGTCTCAAATATAATGCAAATGTACATAAATAGTGTGTTTCTTAGGAAATACAACATAGAGGGACATCCTCCTGTGTTCCACACAGCTACAACATTGCTGTCCTGACGTCGTACCGTGTGAGACTAACAAGGCTGGAGAGGAACTGAGGTCTACTGCATGGGGGGTGCCAACTCTAGGCATTTTCTTTCCCTCTGCATCCAAAGGGACTCGTGATGTTTGATAGAGAGGAAAATTCATGTTTGGCTTTCTGAAAATGTCTAGCATTGTTCTCCAAATGTCCATTGAGAAAATTGGTTGGATTTCCTGATGCAAAACCCAAGAATGGGGAGGGCAGACAGTCGCCTCACAAATTGAAGAGAGACAGCACGTGAGTTTCAGAAACCTAACATCTTTAAGGCTAAATGGACCTTGAGATTTGCTGGTTTGCATATATGTGTTTAAGTATGTATAAGTGTGTATGGAGGACAGAGGTCAATGACTACTGTTTTCTTCCATCACTCTCCACCCTACCTATGTATTTACCTAGTTATTGAGACCGTGTCTCATTATGTATCCCTTGCATTCTAGAATTTGCTGTGTGGAATAGGCTGGCTTCAAACTCACGGAGCTCTACCTGCCTCTGTTTCCAGAGCACTGGCGTTAAAAGCATGCTCCATCATGTCTGGCTTCACCTTATTTTTTGAGATAGGATCTCTCACTGAACCTGGCTGGAGCTCACCTATTTGGCTAGACTGGCTGGCCAGACGGCACCTCTATTATCTGCTTGGTTTTGCACCACTGCGCTGCTGGGGTTGCAAACACACCCCAACACTCAGCTCTTATGTGGGTGGTGGGGAATGCCATCTCAGGTCCTCGTGTGTGTGCAACGAACACTTTCTCCACTGAGCCATCTCCCAAGTCCAGACTTCAGGTTTCGAATATCAGAAACTGAGAGTCTTGTCTTTGTTGGGCAACTTAAAGGGACTATTTGAGGTCTGGAGATATCTGAGTATAGTGTGGTTTCCGTAGAAGGAATTGAGTAAAAGGTTATCGTAAAGAGAAGAAAGGAATTATGGGAAAATATCAAGTAGTCCTGAAAAACATTCCCTCTGCCACTAGCTGAGTTTTTCTCAGCACACAGAGGTCCGTGTGCAGCTGAGAGCTGGACCAGTGTGCCTGGTGTCATAGGAACACAGGAAGTGCACATTTCCATTTCCTGTTATTGATGGATGTTAAGTGTCTCAGCATTCACCTACTGTCCCGTAATTGTGCGTGAGTGTGCATGTCTTTTCTCAATTAACTTGTCACCGTGGCAGTATTTTTCAAGGAAAAGGGAAATCATTTTCAATTATCCTAAATTGTTTAAATAAATATGCCTACTGATCTATGGAAGTGAGGCTATTGTGGTCTGGGGTGTTATTACCAGAACCTCCATCTGCAGGGTACTGGGAAGTCCAACAATTTAAAACAATTCCTAATTGACTAAATTGGTTTGAATTTAGGGGAAAAGGCTCTTCCGATTCCTTTTAGCTCTTTGCATGACTTGGAACCCTGTTGTCTCTGTTTTCTGGATTTTTTTTTTATCTTGTAGCCCCTTGTACACTGTTCTGACAAAGACTTTGGAAAGTGAGGCCTTCCAGATGTGAGTCTGGGATGCTTGGATGTATCTACCAGGCGGGGGTCAGAGGGACTGTGGGAGGGCATTACTCTTGTGTTCTGAGACTCGCTGAGCTGTCAGAAGTGCCGAGTCCATCTGGTTTACAGAGAAGTGACATTTAAGTGGCTATCTCCAGTCTTTCAAAAGGTTGCATTCAGCGTTCCTTGCTCTGAGCAAGCCCTGATCACCAGGCACTTTAGTCCTGAGTGTTTATGGAGCTTTCTTACACGGTAGAGGGCATCTGTGACTTTTGTACACTCATCCTTGAAACCTCTGCTTTCCTGTGAGTTCTTACTATCTTGTTTTGGGGGCACTGCCCTTCCTCTTCTGGGTGTAGTCTTGATAGGAATCTAGAAAAGTGGTCAGTAAGTCAGGCAGGACCAGCCCATGCCATTCCACAGAAAAGTGATACACAGATGCCAACGAGTGTTGACCTTACTTCTCTACCTAGGGAATCTTGAAGATATATGTTTCTGCTTCATATTCCTGCATTCTACAGCTTCCCTGGACCACCCACCCATCCAACCATGTACCCATCTAACCATCTATCTGTCCATCCATCCACCCACCACCAACTCATCCATCCACCAGTCCATTCATCTGTCCACCCATCTATCATCCATCTACCCACTCACCCACATACCTTTCCATCTACTTACCCTACCCATCCATCCACCTTCTCATCTGACTACCTACCAACTCATTCATCCAATCATCTATCTATTTAGTCATTCGTACCTCCACTTACCCATCCATCTAACCCACCCATCCATCTACCCACCTATTCACCCATCTACTCACATATCCATCCATCCATCCATCCATCCATCCATCCATCCATCCATAGTTTGTTTCAGTGACCCACCCCACAACCTTCTGGGAACAGCCCACCCTGCAATAAGTTGGCCTCTCATTCAAGTTTGAGAGGGAAAGAGAATTTACAGAAGCTGATTTACCTGCGTCTCACAGCCCCAGAGACTCATGTGCTTGGATATTTTGTGTTACCATCCAGTGACAGTATATACGTATCAAGGTGGAGGCAAAATTCTGAATATAAGCATTAGAAATATAGCAAAACTTCACCACTCTTTGACATTTTATCACTTATTAAATATAGATGCCCTTGGGTTTTCCCCACCTCTAAGACGATGGGACATAACCCTTTAAAAAAAAAAAAATCTTCCCAGTTGTTTGAGGGACAGAGCAGTGCAAACTGACATGTCTTTTTCATTATCACTTGAAAGAATTAGGGTTTTGCTGAGTCAATAATAAAGTTTGTTAAGACATTATAAGAGATTAATTCTGTGTGAGTTGGCGTCTCTGGTGAGCTTAGTTTTAATTAAGGTCCCAGGAAGGGAAGCCATCAGGAGGGTGGTGATGGGAAAGAGTGAAGCTTGGCTGAACCAGCCTGCTTCCCAGCAGAGTTGCGTGGGAATTGCTGCTCAAGCTCCAGGAATTTTCCTGAGCAGAGTCAAAGTCACTCCAGGGGTTGGCAAGAAGCTGCTGATCCCCCCTAGAGACACAAAGGTGGGGGTGGTTTTGTTGCTGTTTCTAGTGGCACAAAGGATCTAATTCAGGACCTCATTCACGCAAGTGCTTTACCACTGAGCTAGGACTCTAGAGATATGGTCTTACTAAATTGCCCAGTCAGGCCTTGAACTCACAGTGACCCTGCCTCAGCCTCCCAAGCAACTGGAATTACACCTGTCTGATGTGATATGTTGAAGGCACAAACACCAAGCAGCTCTCTGTGACAGGCATGGCAGAACAGTGCCATAAGGTCTGTGACCTTAACCTTTGGAGTCCCCGGGTGAACATCTTCCAACGGGACCTTCATGCCCTGCTAGTGTTTAAAGAGCAGGTGTGCAGTGGACGCCTGTTAGAATTAAATACCCTGGAGGCTGTGGATCAGGAGGAAGTGGTGTAGGGAATAGGTACCCAATCTGAGGAGAGCAATGGGTCCCCTGCCGCTCCTCAGATTGATGGATAGATGTGTAGGGGATGGATGCATGAAGGGGTGGCTGGCTGGATAGATGGATGGAACTTTCAGCTTTTGTCAGCCGACCATGAATTCGGTTTCCTAAATGCGGTCCGGTCCTGTATCCTCGGAGTGTGGGTCTTCACCTCTGCCTGGACACACTATAGCCCCCGGTGTAGTCTCTGTGTTCCATCCCAACACAGAGTGTAAAACCATGGAGATGCATGAAGGGCACTGAATTAGTTTTTTTCCCCCCCTCATTGGTATGACCAAATGCCTAGCAAGAAGCAATTTGAAGGGCCAAGGGTTTACTAACGTTCATATCACAAGGAGGAATATAGTCTATACTATGGGGAAAACACAGTGGTACAAGGAGAAGGGCTGATCACATTGTTATCCACAGTCAGGCAGCAGAGGGTGAATTGGAAAATGAAGCCAAGCTCTCAGACCTCAAGGCTGGCCCCCAGCATTCCACTTTCTCCAGCAAAGGCTCCACCTCCAGGAGGTTCCACAACCTTCCAGAATGGCAACACCAGTTTGGGACCCAGTGTTGAAGCACACGAGCCGGTGGGAGGCATGTCACATTCGAACCACAACAGGCACTTGCCAGACTGAACTGTAGCTCTGCTCGGTGCTTCACAACCCAGGGAGAGGAGACGACTCTCTCCACTCTCTAAAGGGCACTCTCTGACAGGAGCTGCTGGGGGCCTTCAAGGTGACAGACCGCGAACTTTCCGTCTAAGTTGGGGAGTGATGGCCTGCGTTAGCCTGTGCCGGGTAGCCATAACCCACACAGTGAAGAGAAGAAGGAGAGAGATGCATCTCCATTGTGAAGATCTATTAACTGGTTTCACTTTCACTAGCACATGACAGAAGAGCGAACCCCGAGGATCTGCACATGAGTGTCCTGGGTCTACATGCTGTTTGTGTGTCCTGAAAAAGGTTGACGTGTTTGAAAAAGTAGGGGTTCTTTTTTTTTTTTTTTTTTTTTGGTTTTTCAAGACAGGGTTTCTTTGTATAGTTTTGGTGCCCATCCTGTATCTTGCTCTGTAGACCAGGCTGGCCTTGAACTCCCAGAGATCTGCCTGGCTCTGCCTCCCGAGTGGTGGGATTAAAGGAGTGTGCCACTGCCAACCGGCAAAAGGAGGGGTTCTTGCAGACTCCTTTGTAAATAGAAATTCTGAAGTTCAAGCTTCTAATGCACTCACAGAAGGGCTTGGCCAATGGAGGGACACGTGGGCTGGACCTGCCTGGAACTGGTAGACTAGGAAGAGCATCTAAGGGTAAGCGGCTGTGAGCCACACCCGTTTCTTGGCACTGTGGGTGGAAGTGGCGGTTCCAGTGGAATCTTGCCCGCTGCCACCTTCTATTTGAGACCAGATTTAGAGTTAGATTTAAACTCTATGTTATTTGTTTGTGTCCATGCAGAGATAATGAAATCAATTTGTCAACATTCTTAGAAATAGAATCAATTGACGTTCAATAGCAAAGCCACTGCGCAACAACCAACAACCTGTGGCCATGGGCCAGCCTTGTCTTGCCTGTGTGTCTGCAGCTACTTCCCACAGTCACTCCTTGTCCCCCTCTGTCATCAGCCTATACTGGCTCATGTTTTCTTAGCTCAGAATCATCAACACGAATAGAGAGTGCAGGCAGGTGACATTGATGCCTGAAGTGACTAGGGCAAGAAGCCAGGGTTTGATGAACAGTTTCTGGACTCTTTATGGACATGGGCCTGCTCTTGTTTCTTTTTTTCTTTTTTTTTTTTTTTCTTTTTGGTTTTTCAAGACAAGATTCCTCTGTGTTACAGCTCTGGCTATCCTGGAACTCACTTTGTAAACCAGGCTGGCCTTGAACTCATAGAGATCCTGCTCTTGTTTCTTAACCTCATGCCAGACATATATTACTTTTTCTCAGGACACATGGGCATGAACAGACATGTATGTGTTCACCCTAGGTAGGGCACCAATGACAGACTGTTGTGGAATACTAATTTAAGATGTGTTACATTTGTTTGTGCTGTGGAATATTTGTTTAATGATTCAAAGATGTATTGCATTCTTTTATGTTGCATTTGTTTAACTCTGTAACACTGTGTTACTTTGCCTGCCTAAAACACCTGATTGGTCTAATAAAGAATGGCCAATAGCTAGACAGGAGAGAGAAATTGGTGGGGCTGGTTAGGCAGAGAGTATAAATAGGAGGAGAATCTAGGGAAGAGAGTGAAGAATAAGAAAAGGAGGAGAGGAGGATGCCAGGGGCCACACAGGATGCCATACAGCCAGCCACAAAGTAAGAAGGAAAGAAAGATATATTGAATAAAGAAAGGTAAAAAGCTTAGAGGCAAAACATAGTTAAAGAGAAATGGGATAATTTAAATTAGAAAAGCTGGCTAGAAACAAGCCAAGCTAAGGCCAGGCATTCATAAGTAAGAATAAGTCTCCATGTATTTATTTGGGAGCTGGATGATGGGCCCCAAAAGAGTTAAAAAACAAAACAAAGCAAAACAAAAACCAACTACAACAGACCAAAGAAATGGCTCCATCCAAGTCTAGCTTGTTGAATGAGTTTATTCAGAGTTTATTGGATTTATTGGGAGTTTATTGCATTTATTGACAGGTGCAAGAGTGGCTCTAAGGCAGCAGCATCACCAAAATCCTACCCCAACATGAGTGACAACTCATGAGAGCTGTATCCTAGGAGCTTCCTGCCCAGCTTGCAGGCAGCTCTACCAGGGAAAGTCATCTCTCTCCAGTGACTGCTTGCTGTTTGTAGAGCATAGGGAAGGGTCCTGTAAATGTAGTAGCTTTCTGAACTTCCTGGGACTTGTAAGTTGTACGAATCTTCTTGAGTCTTATGAATCTCTCTCCTCCCTCCAGAGGGGAATTCCATGGTCAGTTGGTCTCTTGCTTTGGGCCAGTGGTGAGGCTGCACTTCACTGTGGGAAGTGTGCTAGCATGGCTGCATACCCGTGGGCACAGAATCCAAAAGAGAGGGATGGAGGTCTCAGGCCCCACCTTTTACTTCAAGTGCAATTTCCTCTAACAGATCTAAAAGACCTGAAGACCTCTATCCAGGGCCCACCTCCCCAAGCTCCATCTCCTCCCACTAGTACCCACCTGGAGACCAAGCCTTCACTAAACAAGGGCATTTCAGACGTGAACCATGACAAGGCCCAGCCGTGCACTCAACTCCAGAACCTTCTATCAAAGTCCATATTAGACACCAGTTGGAATGCCACCCAGATACTTCACATTCAGTTGTCCTCATAGGTTATTCCTCTAAGATACTTTTCCTCCCATCCTTTGAATTTAGCTAGAGGCTGAGAGTTCCAGTTTGAACCAGTCCTCTCCCAAGGCCTTCAGGTCTCTACAGTACTCAAAGGCTATGTATTTGCCAATCCCCAGGTGCCATCAACTTTGTTTTTCTCAAGGCGGGGGCTCTTATTGTTCCACTGGCCTGAAACTCCTTAGACTTAATATGTGTTTGTACCATGCTTTAATCTTAGTGGGCTAGGTATCGGGTAGGAGGTTGAGTAGTGTGTGGAGTGGGCATGGCCATGGCCGCCTCTGTGCCTGTACACTTCTTGGGCACTGTCTGCAGCTTTCTGGATAGATAGCCACTTATCCTCCAGTACTCGAGACCCTACCCTTTCACAGTGGCATGAGTGCCATGCACTACGTCCCATTGCAGACCCGCAGGAACCCTCCCGTTCTTACAGTCATGGAAACAGCATGGTAATGAGGGAAGCAGAGGATGCTGACACAAGAATAGAAGTGTGCGGATGCTGGGTAGCCAAATGTGCTCTATAGGAAAGTAAATCAGGCTCTGTGTATGCGTGCAGTGTAACTGTGCAACACATGACAGTGGGAAGTGACTAGTCAGCCGAGCGTGTTCTGAAGGAGGTCACGGAGCTGTGAGAGCTCCCAGCAGAGGGAAAGGCAGAAGCCCATGCTGGTTGGCAGCTCGACTCTCACCATCACTGTTAGTGGGACAGTATGGTCTGATGGGTGGAGTGTGGAGACCTGTCACCAAGTTCTGGTGACCCAGATGGCCGTTGTAAGGACCCATTTGCTCTGGAGGAAGCATAGGCGACTGTGTTCATGACTGACTTCTGTGCAAAGGCCCGCTGGCTGCTGGATGGGTAGGAAAATGTAGAGAAGGATGGGCTTACATAGGAGCTCCCGAGACAAGCAGGCCAGCAATGCCTGTGCATCATAGACAGGAAGAAGTAGCATGTAGGTGTCTTGTAAAGGTGAAGCAGGAGAGACTGGATGATGATGGACAGAGAGAGGGGAGTGATGGATGGTCCCTAACACATTGAGAGAGAGAGAGAGAGAGAGAGAGAGAGAGAGAGAGAGAGAGAGAGAGAGCGAGAGAGAGAGAGAGAGAGCCACAACTGCTAAGACCAAGTCAGGAATCCTGGCGCATCCTCATGAGAGGAAGACTAAGGTATGTGTGAGCTGCTTCTGCATGTCCATTCCCACTCTCTTCTGTAAAGTATGCGGTGTTTTCCTATCTTCACCAGGTGCCTCAGCCTTGGGAAGCATCCCATGTGATTTAAGTTCAGGCTGACATCACTTTCTTCTTGCCAGTGTGGTTTGTGTGTTAGAAATGGTAATTCTTTATTGCGGGGGAGGGGGTTGCATAGAACCAGCTTTGTTCAAAGCAAACCAGCCCAGCCCACTGCCCGCCCGCCTCCTTCTTAATAATTCTTTTCAAGCCCTCAGCTGCCTGGGTGTATCGTGAACCTGGTGATGTCTTCCCGTCTCCAGTTGTACCACCCCAGTCCGAGAGATTGTTCTCTGTGTCCTCACTGTAGTCTTAACGGGGTCCTGCCCGGTCTGCTCTTGGCTCCTTGCAGGTCATTCCCAGCCCAGGGGCCACCGTGATCCGAAACACCAATGAGATCAAAACACTCCTGTCTACATCCCAGGGTGGCTTTTCAATGAGGTGGAGACAAGATGGGGACCTTGACCAGCGGTGTCTTGCTGGCTTGGGACCTACCTCCCCACCTCTCTCCTTCTCAGCTGTGCCCAGGCTTTCTCTCATCAGCTCCAGCCTTTGGTTTCTCCAAGGCCTCTGTGCACGCAGCCTCTTCGCATGCTCAGGTGGCTCATGAGCTTGTCTCGCCCATCCCTACCTGGGGTTCCGCCCCCAGCTCTTCTGGTCTCAGCTAGTAAAACATGTCACTGGCTGGATGTGCCCCCTCTGAAACTGGCCCACTTAGGAGCTGCCCCTCAGTTGCTCAGAACTCCACTGTGATCCTCATTCAACAGGAGTAGGATGAGTCTGTTTGTACGTGGAAAGCCTGGGTTTAAGAGAGCTCAGATCCACCTGGAACACTTCATTATTTGAGTTTTCACCCTTTGAAAGTCAGCTCATTTTGTGCATTAGCTTGCTTTTTCTGTTTGTCTGTATATTTCACAGTTCCTGTATACGAAGTGCGTGCTGGGTTCTATATCCTGAGAAACCTCTCGGCTGGACAAAACAAATAATATTTCTTATGGTGACACTGCTGGGTGACATTTCACAGCCCTTATTCATGAGCCTGACCTGTGCATGCACAGGACCCAGACATTGTCTCATTTAATCTTATCAACCCTGAGTGATTAGCTATTGTGATGACTTCCATCTCAAATGAAGACATTGGGGGATGGAGGGATTGGCAAGAGCTGGGCTTGGGTGTGGACTTGAGTGCATTTGGGTTCCCGCTGCCTCAGCTTCAAGCTAGCGAGGCCAGAAAATGTGAAGGACATGGCCGGCGGGAAGGTCGGTGCACTAGATGGTAGCCATAGCCAGCCAAACTACTGAGAACCCCCAAGATAAGTAACCGAGTTCATCTGGAAGCCTCTAACAAGGACCCCCAGATGTCTGTTGTTATGATCCTCTTTCAAAAATATTTATTTTGTTGTTAATTATTTGTATCTGTGTGTTTGTGTGTAGACATGTGCCCGTAAGTGCAGATGCCTGTGGAGGCTGGAAGAGGGCAATCAGATCCCCTGGAGATGGGGGTCACAGGTGGTTATGAGCCGCCTGATGTGGGTGCTGGGAACCCAATTTAGGTCTCTTGCAAGAGCACAAGTGTTCTTGGCCACTGAGCCATCTCTCAGACCCCTGGGTTTAGAATCACATAGGAGACGCACCTCTTGACATGTCATTGAGGGTTTCCCCAGAGAGCTGGGAAGGGAGGTCCCATCCTGAATGTGGGCAGCACCATCCCATGGCCTGGGGTCCAGGACTGAATAAAAATGAGAAAGTGAGTTGAGTACCAGCCTTCATCTCTCACTGCTTCCTGACTGTGGATGTCACGTGACCAGCTGCCTCACACTTCTGCCACCGGGCCTTCCCTGCCATGATGGACTGTCCCTCAGACAGTGTGCTCAAGTGAACCTTTCCTTCTCTAAGTGGCTATTGTTGGGGACTTTGTCACAGCAATAAGAAAAGCCACCAATGTAGTGACAGTCATAAGGAAGGGTGTAGAAATGAGTAAATACTGTGAAGCAGAACTTGGTCTCTTGGGGCTGGTTTGGAAGAATGCTGGTATGAACCCTTGTGATTTTTCTGCTTTGGTGCTACTGTCCCCAACCCCATAGGAGACATTAACTCTATATCCTGAGGGCTATCTACTCATTTGTGAGATCCTGTCTATACAGGATCTGGCTGCAGTGAGACCAACAAGGCATCTAGCATATGGAAGCTTAGGGACGCTCATGTCTAGGTCTGCAGTTCAGCGTCTGTGCCTGAGACTATCCTGGGCACCTCTTTCCCAGAAGCCTGGTGTCAGTTAGAATTAGCTGTCTTTGTCTGGTTCATCTGTGGCTATACCTTGGAGGGATTTCTTCATTGGCAATAGAGGTAGGAGGGTCCAGCCCACTGTGGGAGGCACCATTCCCTCTGCGGATGGTCCTGGGGTAAAACAGAAAAGAAGGTATCTAAGCATGGGTAAGTGAGGCAGCAGATAACGTTCCTGCTGGAGTTCCTGCCCTGACTTCCCTCAGGGATGGACTGCGGCTGCAAGCCTCACACCACCCCCTTCCTCCCCAAGTTGCTTTGCATTGTGGTGCTTGTCACAGCAACAGAAAAGAAACTAGAACACGTGGAGAGCTTGGCGCTGTGGATGAAACAGGCCCTCGGCATTCAAGGCCGCTTCTTTCAATTACCTAGACTCAAGCCTCTATTCCAGGTTCCATTCCACCCTGTTTCCTCTAGCCGGAGGCAATACGAAGTCTCCTTCCCCTCTCACCTTTAATAGTTACATAGGAATCCGCCAGGCACATGCGATTCTGGGCCAGAAACCTCATCTTGAACAGAAATACCTCTTGTAAAGCTAAGCAGGTGCCTTTCCTTATGAAGCAGTTGGAAATGGTATCAGGTACAGTGGCCTTAGACAGTGCTGCCTCTCTGGCTAAACACTTTGAGAGACGATGATTAGTGGGTTTGCTGTGGGGGTGCAGGCCTGTAATCCTAGCGCTTGGGAGCCTGACATCAGAAGATGGTTGGTTTGAGCTACCCCCCACTCCCTTACCCAGGGGCCACATAGTGAGCTGGCCTCAATTTTTCCAAAGAGGATTTGTGGGCTGGGGAGATGACTCAGTTGGTAAAACATTTGTAATGTAAGCACAAAGTCCAAAGTGTGAAGCCATGTGAAGAATAAATGCTGGCATATACTTGTATTTCCAGAGGCCGGGGACATGAGATGTGTGGATCCCTCAGGCTGCCTAGGCAGGTAGTCTAGCTGAATGAGTTAGTTTTCCAGGGAAAAACTGAGATACCCTGTTTTAGGAAATGAGGGGGAGAGTGATTGACACCTGAGGTTAACCTCTGACCTACACACACACACACACACACACACACACACACACACACGCACGCACGCACGCACGCACGCACGCACGCACGTGCTATTTATTATAAACCCACTCATGGCATCAAATTACTATTACTCACTTTGCAGATCAGGAAATTAACTCACCTCCTAGCACATACAGGAAGTACTGTACTCACCTGCTGGAATCTGCTCCTGTGTGCTTTGGAACATGGACTTGGCTCTAAGACCCCATCTCTGTCCTGTGGCCACTGCCACAAATTGCCACTGGCCTAGCAGTTTCAAGAATCTCTCTCAGTCTCTCTTCCTCTCTCCCCCCATCTCTCTCTGTCTGTCTCTGTCTCTCTGTCTCCTCCCCCCGCCCTGCTTCTCTGGTGGTTCTGCAAGTCAGAGGGTAACCTGGACCCACTGTGCTGACGTCTGTAATCTGGCTCCTTCCTCCTGGCAGCCTGGGGAAAGAAGTATCTCTTTTCTTTGCCTTTCCTCACCTTCCAGAAGTGTCTAGGATGTTTGACTCTAGGCTACGTTTCCTAGGAGCATCCTCCTCACCTCAGCTTCTGTTGTGTCTGCTCAGAAAGACCACCATAGCCTCCACTGAGCCGACTCTATGCCCAGGGCCTCTCCCTATCTCAAGGCTACCCCCAAAGTCCCTTCAAGCATGGAGGCTGAAACACAAGGCTTTCTGGGCGTAGGGCTTACATATGATTTTGTGTGGTTTTTTTTTTGTTGTTGTTGTTTGCTTGTTTGAGACTGAGTCTCATGTAGCTCAGGCTATCCTTGAACTCCTGTGTAGATAAGAATAGCCTTCTACTCCTGGTACTCCTGTCTCTACCTCCCAGTGCTGGGATTACAAGCACGTACCACCATGTTCCGTTCATCTGGTGCTGAGGATGGAACCCAGGACTTCATGCATGCTTTGTGAGCACCCTATCAACTGAGCTACATCTTCAGGACTGTCTGTATCTTTAAGGAGGGTATTTTTCTCTCTGTCACAACCACTAAGAATAGGTTAGGTAGGAATCATCCTACAGGAGAGAGAGGCTGTGGGGTTGTGGGAAGATTTTGGAGGCCATGTGAGGCCGAGGAGGCCGGATAATCAGCCAGAGGGACAGATTTTATCCATGGACTGGGGAAGCTTTCCTGAAAAGGTTCTCTGGGCTGTGTCTGCTCTGCAGTGTGGCTTCCCCAGGGCTTCAGGGACTGAGACAAAGAGCTATGTGCTTATTTGCTTAGGCTTGTCTGGTCAGCCTACAGGGTCTCAACCCCCTGTGGATTCCTATTTTGCAAGCCAGGAGGTGACTGAAATCAGTGACATTCTTGCATGCTGTTGCTTCAAAGAGCAGAGCTTCTAGGGATGGGCCAGCAGGGAGCTGGAAGGCGAGGGTCTGTGTCAAGTGCATGCAGCTAACAATTTCTTTTAAAGGGTCAGAGGGAGGGCCAATCAAGGGCTCCCCAGGAGACAGGCATGTGCCAAGCACTGTTTATAGCATTAAGTTGTATTTCCCACAATCAAACCTTAATAGTTTATGGGCCTGGAAGGCCTGTGGATGACAGCCCACTGTCCTTAGAGGTCATTATTGAAACTTCACAGCATTGAACCTTAAAAACCTTTCTCATTGGTGGTCACCCGCTTCCATAAGGAAAGGGTCAAGAGTGCCAGTTCCCCCTGGAAATCCCCTTCTCCTCGTTCTCACTTCCTGTCTCCTGTGACGTGTTAGCGTTGGAGATGCTGTTAAGTTGGGGATGAACTGGGACCCCATCACACCCTTGGTGTTGGTGTCTCTTACAATGTTTCTACAGCTGTCTGGCTGTAACTACTTGCTCTTTGTCTCAAGGACATAACTTCAGGGAAGCAATGGCTCAGACACAGGGAACAGAAAAAGGGCACCACAAAGACAATTCTCCATTTGTAAATAGGCTCCGGAAGCCCCAGAATGTGGCAACAGCATTCAGTCATAAGGGAGACTTAAAGTAGTGTTTACTCAATCTCAACTCTGCGGTCCTTCCAGGAGCAGCTGTCTCAGTGGTCCCCATGGTCCTCCAGGGTCATGGCAAGGACTTGCCAGCCCAGCAACAACCAGGCAGGCTCCCAGCCTTTCATTGTCCTGCCCTGCAGAAGATTGACTCTCTCACCCTGTGACTTCCTGATGTCCTCTGATGCTGTCCCAGAGTTGCTCATCATGATGGTGTTTTTCCCACTCTTCTTTTTTTTCTCTGTAGGAGTAGCAAGAGGCTAATGAATGTGTTCTTCTTTAATAGTAACTACTTGTTGGAGACTAATGAGTGCCAGGCACAAATTTCCACTAAATACCATTAACCCGGAGTAACAGTCACTGTTCACACCCACAGGTGAGATGTGGGCTGTGAAGAGGGAAGTGAAGAGTGATCCCTTAAAAGTGACATGGAGAAGCAGGCCAGTATGGCCTCAGAGGGTGCATGTATTTGTGTATATATGTATGCACATATATATATATATATATATATATATATATATGCAGGTGTGTATGTATATGTATATATGTATGCATTTGTATGTGTATGCATGTGTGCATGTTTAGGAGTGAATGTGTATATATGTCTATCTATGTCATATTTGTATGTATATGTATGCATGTGTATATGTGGGTGGATGGCACCACCCAACCTCAGGAGCTGTGCATATTTATTTTGAGACTGGGTCTCTCACTAGCCTGGGGCTTGTCCAGTAGGCGAGGCTGATCCATGAGGCTGACCACAATGTCGGTCATGGAATTACAAGCATGCCCTCCTGCACTCTGCTTTTTGGTTTTAAATACAAGTCTGGGGATTAAATTCGGGTCCTTATGCTTCCAACCAAATCATCTCCCAGGGTCCTCAGTTCATTCTCTGTTGTCACTCACACAAGGCCCTGGGCCAGGCGAGTTCTAAAGGAAGAGGGCTGGTTTTGACTGGCTGCCTTGGAGGTCCTGGATGCGGAAGTGGCTTCATGTCCACTGTCCCTCTTTCCTGCCTTGATGTCTTCCTCTCTGTCCCCTGACTGGGAAGCTGTGTTCAGTGGTTCTCAAGCTTCAGAGATCACTGAGGAATATGAGTGAGAGCAGTGGTTCTCAACCTGTGGGTCATGACCCCTCTGGCAACCCTCTATCTCCAAAAATATTTACATTATGATTCATAACAGTAGCAAAACTACAGTTATGAAGTAGCAACGGAAATAATTTTCTGGTCGAAGGTACCAATATATGAGGAAATGTACTAAGGGGTGGATAGCAGCATTAGGAAGGTTGAGAACCACTACTCTAGGGAGTTGTTCAACACACCTCACCCACAGCTGGGGCAGTGCTGTTCTGTGCATCTTGGAAGTCGCCAGGAGGGCAGACCTAGTGTTGAGAGACCTTACTGCAAAAAAAAAAAAAAAAAAAAATCAGATACAAAAACAAAGAGACACCTGACCCTGGGGGCAGGGGTTGGGGGGCGAGGGTGGGGGTGCTGGGTGTCTGTTACTTTAACCATCCTGATGGTACCAGAGCAGTCGGCTGCCTTCCAAACTCATCTTGTCAACATCGGATGTGTCCAGCTCTGTTGTCAGTTGCGCCTCCAACTCGCCAATTTAGAAGCACAGGGATGGAACTCCCTGGGTGGTGCCTTCCCAATTCTTCCCATGTGAGATGGCAAACTGACTTTTCAAGAAAACGGAGGCCAAGCGCTAAGCAGCCCACAGATCTGCAAGCATTGGGGCGTCATCTCTTAATAACTCAAAATATCTCCCTGTTCCATTTGCCACACATCTGTCTGCTCATTGGTCCTCTCTTAGTCACTTTTCTCCTTGCTGTTGACCAAACGCCTGACTGAGGCAGCTTCAGCATGAAGAGCTTCCTTCTTGCTCAGGTGTCCTGCTCCTGAAGAGCCTGGGGGATGTGGTCCATCTTAACCAGTTGGACTTTCTGCTGATCACTAGAACCTGTATGTACCAGAGCAGCTCAGGGTGCTCACACCAGCACTCCCGTGGAAGGACGCACATACCTCTGGCCAGAAGAGCACACCACTGTAGTGAACCTGCTCTTCCCTCAGTTGAATGTCCAGGGCTTGGCAGAGGTTCTGAGTCAGCACAGGACACATGTTAAAAGTGTGATTAGTACCCTGGTCAGGCGGTGGTGGTGCACACCTTTAATCCCAGCACTCGGGAGGCAGAGCCAGGTGGATCTCTGTGAGTTCGAGGCCAGCCTGGTCTACAGAGCGAGATCCAGGAAAGGTGCAAAACTACACAGAGAAACCCTGTCTCGAAAAACCAAAAAAAAAAAAAAAAAAAAAAAAAAAAGTGATTGTTCAGTGAATGAATCACAGGAGGTTTTGAAGAAAGACCTGATTAACTTGAAGGCTTAAACTATGAAAGTTAACAGCGTTCTTCCCCAGTGCTGAGCAACTCAAATCTTGGGGAGACATGATCACTGTCTCTTACGGATGTTTGAAGAAATCTTGGTGAAGGAAATTAGTGATGAAATAATCGGGGTTATGTTAGGGTCTTAGGGATCCAGCCCTGTGGTAGCCACAGTGGGGAAGGGCCACTGAAGTTTGCCTGAAGTGGAAGAGAGGGAGACCTGATTATGGGACCTGGACAACTGTGAAACTTAATGAGAGGGTTCAGGTCTCTACTGCATGGCTATGAGGTGAGGACATTGGCTTGGACTACAGCTGGAGTGAATGAGCAGCAAATACCCCATCCCTCTCTGGTCCCCTTCTAGCACCTTCTACAGCCGGAAGCCGGAAGGTCTTGTGGCTGCTGCCATCCTGGAGGCTACCTTCCCGGCTTGAGTCTGAGTGCACAGAACATTCGCTTTATGCATGGGACACACTCACCAATAGGAACTGCTCTGTTTCCTCCCAAGGGCCAGCTTCCTGTGTAGGAGTTTCCGTGTGACCCAGGCGTTGCAGGAAAAGCCTCGTCTGCCTCTTCTCTACTGCTTCCGGCATTTCACAGTCAGAGAAGCTGCCATGGTCCCTATGTGTCCATTTGTTCCTCTCAGGCCTGGTGGTTCACAGGGACGGCTGGCAGCCCTACCGCCTTTCTGTTCACTGCTCCTGTCTGGCTCTTGGCTAGCCCAGCAGTCCACCGGGACCTGGGAGTCCCCATCACCCACCCCCAGGATCCATCTGCCCCTGTCTCCCTTAGTGTGGACTTGGATGTGGGTGACAGCAATCATCGCTTTGAAAAGCCAGCTTCAGGAGCAAGAAGCATAGAGCAGGGTGAAGCAGGAAGAGGCAGGGACTCTTGCACCACCCAAGGGTGTGCTGGGGGAGGAGGCCAGGTAGGCCTGGTTCTGCTTCATGCTTGAATTTCTGGTCTCAGACTGGAGCAGGTCTATAGAGCGGTGTCTATCCTGACTAGGTACAGTGCTGTCCATGGCTTACAGTTTAGGGGGCAGCCATGAGGGCTTTGATTACAAATAGGTCTCTCTACTTGGGAAACGACCCTTCCCTTCTACCCACCTTCCCCCAATCAGCTGAGCTGAACCAGCCTATGGGGTCTATGCCAATGGCTCCTGAAGATGGCCCAGCTTGTAGGGTATCCATGGTTCCTTTCCTAGAGCGTACCCGCAGTGTGCCTGGAGTTGGTGCCTGCCCTGGACCTGCTTCTCCTGTGAGGCACTGAAAATGAGTGAGAACGGGGTTGATGGAGTCATTCACTGGGAGAGTGATGTCTCCAAGTAGAGCGTCCGGTGAAGATGGACACTCTGGCCTGGGCGCATGCTTCCACATCTCACCTCAAAGGCATAGGGTTTTCCTCTTCGTGGATCTGTGGAGTCTTTAGTGTGAGGTCACATAGCTAGGATTGGGGGCTTGTAGTGCAGGTGTGGTCAGCTGCAGCTGCGGATTCTCCTTTCTTCCATCTTTTCTTCTCTGTTCCCCTCCCTCCCTCCCTCCTTCCCTCCTTCCCTCCCTCCCTCCCTCCCTCCCTTCCTCTCTCTCTCTCTTCTCTTTCCTCCTCCCCTTCCTTTTCTTCCTCCCCTCCCTCCTTTCCTTCCCCTCTCCCTCCCCCCCCCCCCCCCCCCCCGCCACTTTCTCCCTCTTTCCCTCCTCTTATGCGCTCGTGTCTGTTCTGTGTTTGGTACGGGGCATGCACCCCAGAGGCAGATGAAGAGGACCGATTTCTTTCATAGTGGTGGAAGGACCGACATTGGCCACTTAGGCTTAGTGGGGAGATCTCTAATCTCATTGATTTTTTTTCCCCCCTGGTATTCAGTAGAATATTATAGCTGAGACAATTAAATCCGATCCTGAGGAATGAGTAGAGGAGCCATTTAATCTGCTTAGCTTGTTCGGTAATAGCCGATCAATACCATGCATTTTTTTTTTTTTTTTTTTTTTTTTTTTTTGCTACAGAAATGCTGTAGGCCTTGCTGTGTGATGGATGCCCTTAGAGATTCTTAGAGGGAGAAGGAGCTCTCTTTTCTCTTTAGTTTTCTTGGTTTCAAATGAGTCTTTGTGATATTCTCCCGATGGCTATAAACTAGAGAGATGAACCTCCAACAAATGTGTGATGCCAGTTTTCACTCTACAAATCAGGTGGCCCTGGGCCTCCGTGCGGCCATGTCGATCCTGTCAGTGTGGAGTTTGGGGGTGATTTTCTTTGTTGTGCTTTGTGCTTTGTTTTCCAAAGTGGCTTTTCTTGGTCCTAGGACTTTCTAGGTTATTCGCGTCTGGAGTCTGTGCTGCAGGGTGAGTTGAAATATACATATGAACTCAGATATCTCTCCACAGTTATAGTAACAAATCTACAGTAAAACAATGTGGCAAAATATCTGTGATGAAATGGGTAGAGGAAGGGAACTCTGGTTAGTTTTTATTGTCAACCTGAAACAACCTAAAGATACTTGTCAAGAGGGAACCTCAGGTGAGGAATTGTCCCCATCAGATTGGCCTGTGGCCATGTCTATGAGAGACTGTTTTGATTGATGATTGACTTGGGAGGGCCCATCCCATTGTTGGTGGCGCCATCCCCTAGGCAGATGGTCCGGAGCTGTATAAGAAAGCTAGTTGGGCGTGAGTCAGAGAATGATCCAGTAAGCGTCTTCCTACATGTTTCCTGCCTCTGCTTCTATTCAAGTTCCTGCCCCGACTTCACTCACGGATGGACTGTGACCTGGAAGCCTAAGCTGAAGTAAATCTTTTCCTTTCCAAGTTGCTTTTTGGTCATAATGTTTATCACAACAGAAAGGGACACATGACACAAAAGAGGTGAATTAAGACTAGGACACCTGGCTGATGCTGCCATCCCAGGAGACGGTGTGAAGAGGGTAAGCTACTTAGAACCTGAGGTGTGCACTGCCAGCTACCATCATGTCACAAGAGGTGTAGAGGCTGCTTACCTCAAGAGCTGTAAGGAAGTCAGGGTTCAATGGAAATCTCTCAAGATTTCAGTGATGCCACCTACTGGTCAGGGGCAAACCATCAATGGTTGAGCACTAGAAGGCTCACTGATGCTTCTTTTAGGTCGGTAGTTGTCAACCTGAGGAGACCTGTCCACCAGGGAATCTCTGACATCCTGTGGATATGCTTTTGGTTGTCCTATCTGGAATGCCCCTCAAGAAGTCTGGCAAGTTAAGGCTGGATATGGTTAAATGTCCTGTTGTGTAAATGGATTGGTGACTCCCATGAAGGAATAGCTTAGCTCAGAGTGTCGGAAATGCTGTCCTGAGAATCATATTTTAGGTCCATTTAATGCCACAAAAATATTAACATTGTACTATATTCTCCTAAAGCTTCATATTTTTTTTTTTTTTTTTTACAAAATGGGGACATTTCTTTTTCTCCTAAACCATTTTATTCGTGTGTGTGTGTGTGTGTGTGTGTTTGTGTGTGTGTGTGTGTGTGCGTGCGTAGAGGCCAGATGTCAGTGTTGAGTGCCTTTCTGGGTCATTCTCCATCCCCCCCCTTTTTTTTGAGACAGGGGTCTCTCATTGAACCTGGAGCTGACTCTTACAGGTAGACTGACTAGCATTCAAGTCTCCCAAATCCACCTGTCTCTACCCCACCAGTGCTGGGGTTTAACATTGTGATAGTTACTTTTAGATGTCAACTTGACACAATAGAGCATCACCTGGGAGGGAGTCTCAATGAAAGGTTGTCTAGGTTAGGTTGTCTGGTGGACATGTCTGAGGGGGATTGTCTTGATTGCATTAACTGATGTGAGAGAACCTGGCCCACTGTGGATGATGCCATTCATTGGGTTTGGGTCCTGGACTGTGTGTGTGTGTGTGTGTGTGTGTGTGTGTGTGTGTGTGTGTGTATGTGTAGAAAGTGAGCGGAGGACTAGCATGCATACGTTCATTCTCTTTCCTCCTGACTGTGGATGTGACCAGCTGCTTCAAACACTCGCCTCCTTGACTTCCCTTCTGGGATGGACTGTGACCTGGAGTTGTGAGCCCCAATAAATCCTTTTGTCCCTCAGTTGTTCCGTCTGGCTATTTGATCACAACACATGGAGAGGCAATTAAGACACAGATACAGCCAGGCGGTGGTGGCGCACGCCTTTAATCCCAGCACTCGGGAGGCAGAGGCAGGCGGATCTCTGTGAGTTCGAGGCCAGCGTGGGCTACCAAGTGAGTCCCAGGAAAGGTGCAAAGCTACACAGAGAAACCCTGTCTCGAAAAACCAAAAAAAAAAAAAAAAAAAAAAAAAAAAAAAAGACACAGAGACACTCTTCCATACGCAGCTTGTACGTGGTGTAGGGGATCCAAACTCAGGCCCTCATGCTCACACGGCAAGCATTTTCCCAGTTGAGCCATCTCCCCAGCCCTAGACCGTTTTATCTTTATTGTTTCCCTGGGGTAAGTTGAAAAGTTTTCGTTTTGTTTTCAGCTCTAAAAGTTGACCTTGTTTTAGTTGAAATGCAGTTGCTGAGGCTGCCTGTCTCTCGGCCGTCTCGCTCACCCGACAGTGGCTCCTGAGGAGCATGGTTCTTGGTCCATTTCATTTTATTCTCTTCACTTCCTTGGAATGTAGTGCAGTCTACTTGTTTCAGAATTATCCAGTATTTTATATTACGTTCAAAGTTCCTATGAAAATACTCCAGGAAATCAGTATTTCAGGCACAAAATATGTTTTTTTTTTTTCCTCCATGCGGGCTTTTTCTATAGCTGGTGCAATAATATTTACTTCCGTTCATGTGAAACCCACATCAGGAGGAAATAATTCTCCTGTCTCATAAAGAGGAAGCACCACACTGTTAGAGATGAGAAAAGCTACAAGGAAGGTGACTTCTGGAGGGCACATTTCTCTTTGGAGAAATAACAGTAAATGCAATGTGTCATTAGGAATGTCGGTTACCAGAAAGAAAAGAGAAAAATACTGGAGAGAAGTGGGCGTCCGGAGAAGAGAAGCAAAGAGACATACATAGTGACAGAGAGCAAGCGAGACCAGTGTGTGACGCTGGTCTTCTTGAGCTTAGAATGTTGGGCAATGGAGCGGGCAGGAGTTGCCCATTGCTCTCCATAGCTCATGCTCACTCCCTGCCTTGAGCCTCTGAACTCATAGAGGGGATTTATGGCTTGCAGTCAAGACATGACCATGTATTAATTACTTCATTTCTGTGACAAAATATCTGACCAAAGCAACTTAGGGAAAGAAGGGTTGAGTGTGGCACACAGTTGGAGAGGACACAGTCCATCGCGGTGGGAAAGGTGTGATGGGAGGGGGAGGCAGCTGGTCACATGGTATCCACAGGCAGGGAGCAGAGAGAGATGAAGGCTCGGCCTCAGCTCACGGTCTCGTTGCTCTCTTTTTTTTTTTTTTTTTTTTAACTTATTCCAGGACTTCAGGCCATGGGATGATGCCACCCACAGTTAAGATTGGGCATTGTATCTCAATTAATTTAGAAAGTCTTTCTGCAGACATGCCCAGAAGTTGTCACCTAGGTCATTATGGATCCTTCAGAAAGTACAAAGGGACCATGGGAGGGGGAGGGAGAGGGAACTTGAGATAGGTGGATAGTAGGATATGTGTGCTGTGAAGGGGGATATAGGGATACAGATGGGTTGCCGGGGGAAGGGGGGATAAATAACACTAAGAATGTTTGAAAAGGTCATAGGAAAACATGTTATTTTTTATGCTTACTTAGAAGAATGTGTGTATATTAGTTTAAGTGGAGTTTCACTGGATCACTTAAAAATTATTCATTGTTTTTTTGTGTGTGCCTGAGGTGTGTATGGGAACGTGAACACATAGAGGTCAAAGGCAATTTTGGGGATCTGTTCTCACCTCCCACCTTTGTGTGTGGATTGAACTGGGGTTGTCAGGCTCCTGTGGTAAGTGCTTTAACACCCTGAACCATTCCCTGGCCTCCGTATGTCCCTCTTGGAGGATAATTCTTGCAAAGAAAATGGCAGGAGTGGAGAGTTTTACCATGTGACACATGCATGGAATGTTCTTGTACCCCAGAATCCTCTTGTCCCAGCAATTCCAGTTGTTCCCACAGAGGACCACGATCTTGACCATCAAGACTCTTGCCAGTCATTAAATTTTATTTACATAGAGTCTTGCAGCTGGCTCTCATTTGTAAATAGTTATTATTTTAAAAAATTTTTATTTTATTCTCTGTGTGTGTGTGTGTCAGTGTGTCTGTGTGGGTAAATCTACCACATTTGTGCTGTGTCCCTAGAAGCCAGAAGGAGGCATCAAGTTCCCTGGAACTGTAGTTAGAGAGTTGTGTGTCACTTGGTATGAGTACTGGGAACTAAACTTGGGTCCTCTCCCTGCAAGAGCAGCCAGTGCTTCTAACTGCCGAGCCTTCTCTCCAGCTCTGTTCTCATTATTGTATAGCTTCTAACATTCCACCTTATGTTAAGGCATTCATCTAGCTACTGTGTGTGTTTAAATCATTTGCCTAATTTGTTATTGGCTTTCTTATTATGCTATTATTTTCTCCTTTCAGCCATGAATGTTTGCCTAAGTGTGCAGAGTCCAGAAAAAATGTAATATTATTGTCTAGATACATATACACAATAATTTTATATTATCTCAATATATAACATTACACTTTACACACACACACACACACACACACACACACACACACACACACCCCACATAAATATTTCCAGCCATCTCATGGTTGAATTCTAAGATATATCTAATGGGCTACCAAACGTATATAACTATTCTGCCTTATTCGACTATTGAATATCACACAGGGGACTTCTAAATGCCAGACATTGGGCTGGATTAAACATGAGCATGATGCAGCCGTGACCCTCCAGGTTCTGTTCTCAGATGATGAAGTCAGTGGTAATGCTTCATGTGATAAAGATGTCAGGATAAAGATAAAGATGTCCACGAGGAGTATGTCACAACCTCACTGCTACTTTCTCACCTCTGTGTAATGAAATAGTCTGTACACAACTGCTGTGAAATCTGTGGGGTTTTCCCCCTGATTTTAATATTTTAACTGTTTAACTTTTTTAACTTACATGACTTCAGCTTTCAATTTTCCATGTTATGTTGAAACAATGGGTATTTTCAAAATTCTTTCTGCATCTAATATAGACTATGTATGGAAAAATGTTGATCTTAACACCTTAGAAATAATCATTGTTAGATGACCACCTTTTATATATTCACTTTCTTTTAAAGTATTTATTTTATATACGCATGTGCCTGTGTGAGTGTATGTGCATGTATGTGTGCAGTACCCACAGAGGCCAGAAGAGGGTGATGGATCACCCCAAAATTGGAGTTACAGTGGGATTTGGGCTGCCAGATTGGATGCTGGGAACTGAACTTAAGTCATCTGCAAGAGCAACAAGGGCTGTTAACCCCCTGAGCCATCTCTCCAGCCCCATATTCACTTTGCCTGTTGTGTGTTGATGTTTTCAATATGAGACTAACTCTTCACTTAAGGAAACCTGCATCTCTACCACTTTGGAGTCCAAGCCTTCATTCATGGATATAGATTGCCTGAAACAAAACTGTTGGGACCAGGAGTTAGCATCTCAGTTAAACAGAACAATTTCCGTTATTTTGTTAATAGGAGGTGTTAGTTAGCTTCATTCTGCTGTGGCCACAGTTCCTGACGGGCACAACTTAAGAGAGGGACGATTTATTTCAGCTCACAGTTTCAGTGGGGGAAGGCATGGGGAGTGGCTGAGAGTGTGTGGCAGAAACTGTTCACATCATAGCAAGTTAGGAAGTAGAAAATGTGGTAGGAACCTCAGGAAGTTAGGTTCTCAAGGCATACTCCCAAGTAGCCCTGATTCCTAATCGTTTACAGCTTGGCAAAACAGCGCCACCAATTGGGGGAACATAATTCAAACCATGAGCTGGAGGATTGGGCATTTCCGATCCAAACTTTAACCACACAGAAGTTTTTTTTCTTTGATTATTGCAGATGTGTTCAATTAGCAAAGGATAAGTTTGAGTGGACTTAATTTTGGTGGAGTTTATGGAGTTGCTGGGTTGATAAGGTATTGTGTTATTTGTACCATTTTTAATACTCCGCGTGGCAGTTCTGTGACCCCTGTGGTTGCCTGCACCCTGAGGGGAGCACAAGATAACTGTTGAAAAAGTTTCAGGGGAAATGGGATCAAAGACGAAGTGGTCTGAAAATGCATGTCCATGAGGAGGCGGAGCCTGACCTGAGCCTTAAGAGATGAATAGTGTTTTGGTGGGAGGGGAGAAAGATCCAGAAGCTCCATGAGACAGGCCACAAGAGACAATAGAGAAAGGCTCTCTGGATGGCCTGGTGGCCTCTGTAAACAAGCTGGCATTGTTGGGTTTTGTTATGTCCTGGTGCTGAAGCAGTCAGAATGGGAAGGACAACGTAGCTCATTAAGGGCAATTAAGTATCTCAATTGTTGAGCTCTTCATGAGGAACTGGCCTTGGGTCTCACCCTGCTGGACAGCATTGTCCTCTCTCAATCCCACACAGGCAAAATAGCCCGAGTACCAAACTGCTTCTAAGTTATTCTGTGGAGTCACTACCAGATTGACAGCTGTGACGGAGAACAGAGGCAAAGCTCCTACACTACTTCCCTCTTGAGTCTTAAAAAAAAAAAAATCCAGTGTTTTATTTATTTAGTTCATTTGTTTGTTGTTTTCATGCATGTGTGTGTGTGTGTGTGTGTGTGTGTGTGTGCCTCAGCATGCATGTGGCGGTCAGAGGACAGGGGAGTCACTTCTTTCTTTTCACTACATGAGTCCTAGGGATTGGAACTCAGGCCCTTGAGCTTGGCAGCAAGCATCTTTACCCCTCTGAGCCATCTGGCTGGCCCACCTTCTGATTCTTGCATTGCATTTTGGGATCTAAGTCTGTAAAATTGGGCTGAGGAAAGATGAGGAGACCCACTCTCCACATCTGTTCAGTCCGCAAACCCTTCTGTCCGCACAAGACATGGAAGCTCTTCATATTATAGCTACTCATCAGCGACTTTGGACCAGGGCACTGTCCTGTCTTGCTTGAATTATTCTGTCAGCCTCCTGCCCTTGCCTTGCCCTTTTTCACCTTCCATCTCTTAAGCAGCATGACTGTCCTGAAAATTTGTCAGAGCCTCTCTGGTGTGGCTACTTAATGTTCAACAGCAGACCCACACCAGCCCAGTGCCTGTCGCCGCTAACCATGGGTATGAGGCTTATGAATTTGTGATCATGGCCGGCCTTGCTGGGACAGCCTGTTCCCTTTCCAGTGGCTGGTGACACTGTAAGGCTGCTTTACCAGAGAGGGACACCTTTGTCACTTGCTTTGGGAGCCAGGCAGAGTTACATCTTCTGTATCTTGGCCCACATAGGAGAGAGCGGCCAGGCTCTGCCTCTGAGTGGCCTTGTCTTAACATCACCACAGACTTACACTCCAAAGTCCCTACTGGAGTAGAGTCTCAAAATATCCCAGTTTCTCAGAAGGCCCGAGTACCTTCCAAGGCCACATTCTTCCTCCCACATGGGGTCCTGCTGTTCCTCTCACATACCCAGCAGGGCTTCCACAGCTCAGTGGTTCTGCCTGAGGCTCATTCCTCCTTGCATTCCCGTCTTTCCTCAAATGCTGACCATGTCCACTAGGGTACTGGAAACAAAGAGCACAGGGTCTGCGCTAAACCTCTTCACCTCCCCAGCCCTACCCTGCTCAGCTGCCAAAAGTATTTCTGTTTTCACCCACAGTCTCTTAACACCCGAGATACCAGGTGTTTGCCTTCCTTGTTGTCTGTCTGTCCCCACTGGAGAGAATGTTCAGAGAGACCTTATGTGACGCATCTGGAACATTGCAGTCTCTGCAGAGTACGACACTGCAGTCTCTGTAGAGTGCATGCTCTTGGTCAGTGTATTTCAAGTGATAGAGAAAGAAACTCAAGACAGAAAGGGGAAAAGAGGGAGAGGAGGAAGGAAAAGGAGATGGGGAAGAAAAGGTAGGAAGAGGGGCAATGGGAAGGAAGTGACAAGGGTTGATCTGCTCAACTCTGGGAAATCCACCCATCTTCCCCACTCCCTGCAACCTTACCCCACGGAGCCCATATTGGCCTCAAACTCCCCATGCAGCAAGACAATGACCTCGAACTTCTGACCCTCTGGCCTCCACCTCTAATTGCTGGGATGGCAGGCTTGGCATCATAGAGTGCTATGGATTGAACTAAGGGCCTCCTGCATGCTAGGCAAGCCCTCTACCAAATGAGCCACATCCCTAGACCTACTGGCTCTGGGTGATGCTACCTAAAGATCCCAGCTCTCAGCTCCTAACTATTTCTCAGCTTTCCTCCATTTTACTCCAACTGTGCTGCTATGGGCTGTCAGGGTTTGGAGTCTATGCAGGAGAAAGCGTCTGATTGTTCCAGAAGAAAAAACATCTCCAAGTGACACTGAGTGGACTGCCCATTAATTATAATTTCTCCTATTAAAGAGTAAAAATACTCTCTTGCTCAGAAACGGGGTTTGTTGGCATCTGAAAAGAAAAAAGAGAGAGTTATCTGTGAGTTTCTGACACGGATGCTGCTTTAAATAAAACAGCTCACTTTATTTCTGTCCTGGTTTTAAGGCGCTTTCTGGGCTCGCGGATGAATTCTCCAGCTTGTCCATTATGCTACAACAGAGGGTTCTTCTATCCTGAGGGAGTCTATGAGAGACTCTAGGGCAGTGGTTCTCAACCTGTGGGCCACAGACACCTTTTGACCATTGGAAAGCACAGATATTTACATTGCAGTTCATAACAGTAGCAAAATTACAGTTATGAAGTAACAGTGCAAAGAATGTATGGTTTGGGGTCACCACAACATGAGGGACTATATTAAAGGGTCGCGGCATTAGGAAGGTGAAGAGCCACTACTCTAGGGAGAATCCCCCTTCTCCCTCCATCCAATGTCTTCAGAATCACAGGTTTTTTTTTTTTTTGGTGGGGGCTTTCAGCTTATTGTTTATACTTGTGTATGTATGTGCTCATGTGTGTGCACATACATGTAGAGACCAGAGGTCATTGTAAGGGTGTCTTCTTCAGTTACTCTCCTACTTGTTTTCTTTTTTTGAGAGAGAGAGAGTCTCCAAATGAATCTACACATGTATTGGGCTGCATTCACAGCCGTCCTGTGATGCACCCAGCCTTCAGGTCCATAGGTTGGACGTATATGTCTGAAGCCAAGCCCTGTGACAAAATACCCAGGTGTGTGGCTGTCACTCCAGTTGTCCAGTAGGACTGTAAGCCAAGCAGCAGATCCTGGGAGAAGCCAATGCTGGGATCCATGCTACTATGCAAAACACTGCTGGTTTTTCTGTAGGGTGTGTGTGTGTGTGTGGGTGTGTGTGTGTGTGTGTGTGTGTAAAATAGTGTTTCAACAAGGACCCTCTCCTCAGTGTCTGTCTGCACAGATTCAGGCTGGGCCAGGGCTCTAAGACATCCTCTACTATTGCTCATTTGCTAATGGGGCTTCCATAGACAGTCCTGGGTTGCTATTCTCAGATGTAGACAGATCTGCCCCCACTTCTCCCCCCCCCAGGGGTACTCTTGAGGAGTGAGGGATAAGAGGTTTAGATAGAAATATAGAGGAGAAAGACAGATAGAAACACAAGATAACCTCGGGAGGGCCTGGATCCTTATCTGCCGGCTCCTTCTGGCTCTTCTAAAGGGCTTTTTAAAGGAATGCCAAGGGGTGGAGCAAAAGACTTCCCCCCACCATTGCCAAATGTAGACTCTTCCAAATACCTGGTAACCATGCAAGTGGTCAATCCATTCCCTTGTGCAGCCCTACTGGGTAAAGCAAGCTCAGCTCTCACTAGGAAACCTCTGTGGGCTCCCACACTCAGATGAAGTTGATTTTGACAGAAGACAGTCAGAACCCAACCAATTGCAATGAACATCAGCTCCCTGCTCCCTGCTCCCTGCTCCCTGCTCCCCAAACTCCTCCCCATCAGACTCCACCCCCTGGCATTGGGAAGCCCTCTGCTTTCTATGCAGGGTCTTCACCAAGCTCTAGTTTTGATAATGGTGTGGACCCTCCTGAACACCAAGAGAAATTGACATTATCAAGGCCATCACTTTCATTGTAGATTCAGTTCAAAAGTTCCATCAAGCTCTGATCATATGACCTCAGCTCCTTCTGTGGGCAGAGCTGTCCTGGGTGTGGATCATGAGAGAGGAACATGAAAGGAGGAGCGGGAGCCTTACTCAGGCTTCTGAGTCACCATGAGGCCCACATTCCCTTTTCATCTTTTGTTCTCAAACCCATACTTCCACTTACCCACCCCCATCTAAATATCCCACCAGCAGCCATCAGTTCCTCACCTAGTTGTCAGCATCCAATTCCAATGTCACATCTTCTGTGCAGCCTTCCACTTCTGAGGTTCTAACCACAGAGGCATGGCATGTCCCATTGGTGATGCTACCTCTCTGTCTGCTGCCATGGTTATCCCTCATTCCTGAAGATTTGGTCACTTGTCAGCATCTCAAGCAGTGGTTCTCAACTACAGGGGTCACATATCAGATATTCTGCGTATCAGATATTTACATTATGATTTATAACAGTAGCAAAGTTACAGTTACGAATTAGCAACAAAATTTTATGTTTGGGGTCACCACAACATGGGGAACTGTATCAAAGGGTCTCAGTGTTAGGAAGATTGAGAACCACTACACTAGAGCATGACAAAATCTACAGCCCAGAATATCTTTCTGCTTTGTCAGCATGTGTCCTGTGACATCAAGGCAGTGGACCACCATAGCTGAAAGTTTTCCTATGTCCTGACAGGTCTGCAGCCACTCAGACCCAAGTAAACACACAGAGACTTACACTAATTAAAATCACGTGGCCATTAGCTCAGGCCTACCATTGTCTAGCTCTTACACTTAAACTCAGCCCATTTCTGTTAATCTATATGTCGCCACACATTCTGTGGCTTTACCTGTGTGCCATTACGTGCTACTTCCTGGACAGTGGGCTGGCATCTCTTCTTTCAGCCTTCCTTTTTCTCAGAATTCTCCCTGTCCGCTTATCCCGCCTATACTTCCTGCCTGGCTACTGACCAATCAGCGTTTTATTAAACCAGTGTACAAAAGCATTATTCCACAGCAGACCACACACTGCATATTTGATAGATAGGGTTCAAGCTACATTTCGACCATTTTAGAATCATTAAAGGTATCTTTGGTTCCTTAACATCCACCAAATCATGGATAAGCTATCTTTGGTGGACAGGATGTCTTTGATGGACAGCCTATCTTCAATGGACAGGATATCTTTGATGGACAGGCTATCTTTATTGGACAGGATGTCTTTGATGGACAAGATGTCTTTGTTGGGCAGGGTATCTTTGGACAAAAGCTGCCTTTGATGGACAGGTATTTTTGATGGACAGGATGTCTTTAACAGTAATTCAGCCAGATAGACTTTTCAACTTTTAAAGACATTGCCAAGCCATTGAGTATAAGATTATATCCATTTCACCAAAGGGACAATACCCCAGCCAAGCAATGCCAAGCAGGTTCTAGAACCCTAGATTTGCCTGGCCAGTATGCTATAATTAACCAGCATTCAGACTTAATGCCTCTCCAATGCTCTTCCTGGTTGATGAGTCTCAGACAGTTTTACTAAGGAAAGCACACCTCTGCCTCTTTCCTGTGAAGTCAGAACACAGTCATTTCAAGATCTTATTTCAATTTAGAATCCTGCTGTTATTAGCTGGGCACAGGGGACATCACCTCTGAACCTTCTCTTGGATGGTGTACTCCGTATCTATGGAAATCCACCCCTGAGTGAAGTCAATGGCATGATGCTGTCTCCTAGAATGCCCTGGAGGCTTTCTGGTTTTTGTTTTGTTTTGTTTTGCTTTGCTTTCCTTTGTTTTATTGGTGTACTTGAGACATCTTTTCCCCTCTTACAGTTGGATGAGGCACCAGGTGACTGGTTATAAAATTTGAATGCTAAATAGCAGGCATTAAGTAGCCTGAGGAAGGCAGCAGGTAGGGAAGCCAAGAAAGCTTAGTTTAGAAGACTCAGGTCATTGGAGAGCCAGATATTTCCCTTGGTAGAGTGAAGTAAACTTATCGCAGACAGGTGTTAACATTGAAGTCTCTCATGATGATGGTTGCTGGGTTAAGCGAATTCTCTACTGCAGAAAGGTGGGCTCTGAAGTGAGTGCTCTCTAGCACAGTAAGTAATTTACTTCACATTTTCAGAGTGACTCTGGTGTTGATAGACCCAAGCACGTGAAGGAGAACACTCCATATGGGAATTCTGTGTGGTTCTTGAGGCTCAGATCGGGATCCCTGTGCAAGTACCTGATGTGAAACGAAATGACAAAGCTTCCCTTGCTTCTGCCACTCACGGGGGCAGGGGTAGAAGGTATTCAGAGCCTCTTAGAAGGGACCCACAGAAAGGCTAATCACTTCAGTTACTGAGTACTTCAATCACAAAACTCCCCTGTTTTGTTATATTTACATTCCAGAGAGTTCATTTTCCTGTTGGAAAAGACACATCCTTTTTTCCCTTTACTGCCTCCGAGTAGATTTATTTTTGCCTTTAACTTCAGGTTTTTGTCTAGAGGGCACAGGCAGCCTTGGGTGGATTCTCATTAGGATGCTTACACTGCCATGTCTGAAAGTAGTAATGTGGATTATGTGCTAGCTAATCATCCTTACAGGGACAACGCACATATCTGCCCAGTAACGGTGAAGTAGCTTTGAGAATCATCTAATATTACAGATGAAGAGACTGGGGGAAAAGTCCAGTTGAGCCATTTGTCCAAAGCCACAGTGTTAGTAAGAAGAAATGCCAGTGCAATGGCATGCCAGGGGATGATTTCTTGACCTGTCCAGTGGGGATAAGTGACATGCAGAACAAAGCACTCTGGGAACACTTGATGATGTCATAGAATCAGGTGATTGGAAACACACAATAGATAACCCCCTTCCTTCCTCCTTTATTGTCCCTATTGGACACACTTAGAAGTAAACAGATGTCCAAGGAAAGCCAAAATGCAAATGTTGAAGCAGTATCCAAAAGAATGGGACACAGAGTTAGGGATGTGGCTCAGGCTGCAGAGAGCTTGCCACACATGCGCAGACCCCTGGGTTCCATCCTCAGCACCAAATGGAACAGGTGTGGGGGATGCGTACTTGCCAACCCAGCATGAGGGAGGTGGAGGTGGGACAACAAGAAATTTAAAGCCATCCTCAGATACTCAGGGTGTTCAAGGTCAGCCTGGCTGCATAAGACCCTATGAAAAGGAAGAAAAGGAGGAGGAAGAGGAAGTAGAGGGAGGAGGAGGAAGAGGAAGAGGAAGAGGAAGAGGAAGAAGAAGAAGAAGAAGAAGAAGAAGAAGAAGAAGAAGAAGAAGAAGAAGCAGCAGCAGCAACAGATAAAGCAGGACCATAGGCCCTTGTGATGTTCTTCTTGCCTTAACTGGGAAGAAACCCTCATAGTCATGGGCTACCAGGCATTTACGTCTCACCACACACCCAGAGGCCTCTTCCTTTTTCACCCCCTTAGTCAAGGCCTGGGTGTAGCCCACAGCATGGTGAGAAGGGGTCCAGGACTGGTGATAGACACAGCCCATTTTTCTATTCCTTGTATTTATTTAGTGATGGCCCCCAGATTAGTATAGCACCCTTGATCTTCAGGTCAAGAATAGAAGCCACTGTGTACAGGCCTGGGTCCTCACAGGAGTTGGGGTGTGCTCAGGCCTCCAGGGGCCTCTAGCATGAACTCCTTGCCCAGATAAGTGAGCTGCTTGACTGTGGGAGAGGTAAGCCCAGGACATAGGCCCCAGATCCCTCTGGGCTCTTAGTTTTTTGTGAAACAATAAATTTCTTGCCTTGTTTAAGTTGCTTACAT
The DNA here is from genome assembly GCF_949786415.1 of Peromyscus eremicus. NCBI lineage: Eukaryota > Metazoa > Chordata > Mammalia > Rodentia > Cricetidae > Peromyscus > Peromyscus eremicus. The sequence goes on along the minus strand of NC_081438.1, from coordinate 18,033,433 downwards.
TTGGATTTTTCGGACAGCTTTTTTTTTTTTTTTTTTTTTTTTTTTTACACAAACAGGCAAGCAATCGCTTCTCAGCCTTTTGGGTGAGCTCAAATGCAGAACTGCAAAGGCAGTATATATGGAATGCTCTCTAGGGATGTCTCTCACTTACGGGCAGACTTTTAAATTGAAATGTAAAGCCTACATGTGTGAAATAGGGAAGAGCTGTATGCCGTCTATCAGGAGGAGGTATACAGTGACGGGTCTCATATGCATGAGGAACTAGGCCCCTGCTGCTCTTTCAAAGCTGAGAGTTCTCCCCATCTTTACAGAGGGAAAGGCATCTTTCCTTCTCGGGGCTGCCATATCTGTGAACTGCATAATCGCTCTTCATAGGGTTAGTACAGGTCAATATTCCACTCAGTGATCTATGCTAGTTACAGTGGGGCCACAGGAGCTTTGAAAGCAGGATACTTCCGACACAAAAATGTCTGTTCTATTTGTTGAGCTTTGAGAAAATAATTTCCACCCACCATGTGTGCCCACTCTGTTCCCACCTCAAGGCACAGGGTGTATTAGTTAATTCATCTGATCACTGTGACCAGATACCCGCCAAAGAGCAACTTAAGGGAAGAAGGGTTGAGTTTGTCTCAGATTTTAAGGGTGTAGCCCATCACGGCAGAAAAGCATGGCAACAGGAGTGTTTAATGCCTGTGGCATCAGGAGCAGGAGCCTGCTTGCTGACATCTGCAGGGATCAGGAATCATCAGTGGGACAGAAAGCAGGGTCAGGCTCTGAACCTCATGACCCACTTCTAGTGATACAATTACTCCATCTAGGCCCCACTGTCTATTGATTCCACAACACCAGCCCCACCAGCACCACTAGCTGGAGACCAAGCACTCAAATGCGTACACCTGTGATGGATATTTCACACTTAAACCATAATGCTAACGTGCTCATATAAAAAAATCCTGAGTCTCTGCAAGCTGATCTCACTGTTAGCTTTCTGTTGGGTTTATGAGAAGTCATCACATACCCAATAGTCCAACAAGTTGGTTTATCACCTCTCCATTGTTCAGGCTCCATCTACCTCTGCCTCTAAGGTCAGCGTCAAGGACCTTGGATGGTTGACCCTCTCTTCCAGGTAATCCAGATGAAGCCTCCTGTATTTAGCTCCTAATCACATCTAGGAATCCTGTGGCCCCATGAGATAACAGATCCATAGATTAAGCAACTAAGTCATGGGTGTGTGTGGAGTGGTTGCACTCTGTGTGGCATGCCATTCTTAGGCAATTGGCCAGTTGTAGTTAGAATTCCCTCTGGTGGTGTTTTGCAATCCTGAGTTAAGTATGCCTTGCTATTCAGGGATGGTCTCTAGGGACATCTGCTCAAGTGGAGCTGGTTCTCTCATACTTAGTGCTACTCTCCAGACAAATGAGACAATGTCCACATTGGCTTTGGTGCTGGGGCATTATATCAGTTACTTTTTTTGTTGCTGTGATAAAACACCATGACCAAAGTGACTTACAGAGTTTATTTGGGCTTCTGATACTAGAGGGAAAAGGGACTGTCATGGTGGGGACACTTTGTGGCAAGGAACAGGCATGGCAGATGGAATAGGAAGTTGAGAGCTCGCATCTTTCTCTGGAAGCAGGAAGCAAAAGGAGTGAACTGGAAATGGGTTGAGTCTTTAAACTCTCAAGGCCTCCCTCTAGTGATGTACTTCCTCCAACAAGGACACAACTCCTACATCTCCCCAAACAGTGCCACCAAATGGGGATCAAGTGTTCAGATACATAAACCTATGGGAGACATCTCATTTAAACCACCACAGGTCCAGTGTGCACCAAGACCGAGGTTCTCAGTGTGGAAGGATCCCATGTGCCCCTGAATGCCCCTTCCCTGCAGGGTACAAGCTGTTTCCATAGCCACTGTTGCTTTCAGTCTGGATGAGTTTTATAGTTTTCAGATGGCACTCAACACTTCAGACTGTGCGTCTGAAGCAGCAGGGGTAGAGAAGGGACTCTTAGCATTTCTGCAAGCTGCATCTGCTTGGGTCTGCTCACTAGCTCCCCAGATACGAATGAGGAAGCCACAGGACAGTGCATGTCTTGGTTTATTAGTCTTCTGTCACCATGGTAAACACCCTAACAAAGGTACCTTAAGAGAAAGGGTTTATTTGGCTCAGGATCTTGGTTACAGCCCTTCATTGTGAGGATGTCAAAGTATCAGGAACTTGGAAGCCAGAGTGATACATGCATGTGAGCCTGTGCTTAACCCTTTCTCCTTTTCCATATACTCTAGAGCAGTGCTTCTCAACCTTCCAAATGCTACCACCCTTTAATACAGTTCCTCATGTGGTGACCCCCCCCAACCATAAAATTATTTCATTGCTACTTCATAACTGTAATTTTGCTACTGTCATGAATTATAATGTGAATATCTGATATGCAGGATATTGGATATGCAACCCCTTCACTGGGGTCATGACCCCACAGTGGTTGAGAGACCGCTGATCAAGAACATGGTACTGTCCACTTTTGGCTGGGTCCTCCCACATCAGTGGGATTCCTCGGAGACAGCCTCCACACAGACAAGCCCACAGGCCAACCTGAGCTAGACAGTCCCTCACTGAGACTCTCTTCCCAGTTGATTTTAGGTTGTATCAAGTTAACGGAACACACCATTGCAGCCCAGGTCAAAATGTGAGCTAGGTGACAGGTGACCACTGTCAGTCTGGGGACACAGCCCCCTTCAGAGAAGCTCTGGTGTTTATTTGAGGTCTGACCTCACACCTTCTTGAATGCCATGATGCTCATCCTCTTCCCTTGCTCTCTGTCTGTCTGTCTGTCTCTCCTCAATCTCTCTGCCTCCACCTCTCCTTTGTGACTCATCCCCTATCACAGGCATGTCCCTAACTGGATTCCTCTAAGTAGAGATGAGAGACATAGCCAGGGTGAAGATGTCATCACAAGAAGCCTAGAAATGCCTATAACCCAACACCCTCCTGGGCCCGCATCTACAGATACCCTAGTGTCTTTACTCTTTGATGATAAAGACAGTTTTCATAAGAAGGTAGAATCGTGGTTTGTATGTAGACATAGATCAGACATGGGTCCTACCAGATAAGTGTTAGGACCTTTTCAAAGGACAGGCCAGATAGGCAGGACTTTCTGTGGAGTATTGAATAGTGTGGGTGTAGGTTGGGGGTGGGGAGACTTGTCCCCCTTTCTGATGGAATGGTTTTGTGTGTCTGTAAATTAAGCTACTGTTGTATTACTGTCAGTCATCTTCCAAAGTATAACACAGCTCCCTTTACTTCAGGACTGGAAGAGCTGGGGCCGAGAGATACGGTGCATATCTGTAATCCCAGTATTCAGGAGGCTGAGGTGGAAGGATGGAGGGTATAGGCCAGTCAGGCTGTGTAGTGGTACCCCATCTCAAAAGAAAAAAATAATAATAAAAGTAACACATTGGAGAAAGCTGAAAAGCATACCTGCCTGGTCTTCCGTCTGCTATAGAGAAGGGTCCTTTGTCCTGTTCCTGATAAGAATTTCCCTTCTGCATGCCACTGCCCCCCCTTTCATCCCTACCCCCTCCCCCTTTCCTCTCTGCTCTGTCCTTTATCTTTTTAGGAAATATGGTGCATGGGTTATATCAGTCAAAATGATTTTGCCCTCAGCAAGCAGAGAAGAGAGTTATTTGTGTTTCTTTCTTTAAGCCGCTCAATCCCTGAACAAATTAAACATTAATATAAACAATTTAAACACTGATGAGATGTGACAGTCTGATAGTTTTAATATAAAGCCACTTAATGACATTATTTATTTATTTATTTATTTATTTATTTATTTATTTATTTATTGTATGCTGAGAGGTTTCAGTGGGTGTGGGGGTCAGTTCCCTGAGGATCAGAAACCAGCAATCAAGTTAGCTTAATTTCTGCATGGGGTCCTTTGCCCAGTCTCCGTCCCCAGCTTTGCTGATGGCTCTGCAGCAGGAAGCTTAGGTGTGAGTTTGGGTACCTAACAGCCGACCTGGGAAAGCCTCTGAGTATTTTCTCTAGAATCCTCTATTTCTCCATTTCTTTCTTTTCTTTTTACAAATTTCTTTACCAGGTGAGAAGAAGCTAGACCAAGGTGCAGCTGTAAGGAACAAAACAAACAAATAAACAAACAAACAAACCAAAATGAACCTGTGGAGTTTTCATTTCAAGGAGAATAAGAGAGAGTTTATTCTGGAATCAAATATGAGTGACCATGACCTAGAATTCAGGTCCATATCTGTGCTTGTTAGTTTTTATGTCACTACAAGCCAGAGTCACCTGGGAAGAGGGAATCTTAACTGAGAAATTGCCTCCATTATATTGGCCTGTGGGCAAGTCTGTGGGTCATTTTCTTCATTAGTAATTGATGTGAAAGAGCCCAGTCCACTGTGAGTGGTGCCATCCCTACATAGGTGGTCTTGGATTATATAAGGAAGCTATAAGCCAAATGAATCCTTTCATCCCCTATTTGGTTTTGGATAGAGTTTTATCACAGCATCAGGCCTGAGACTGTGCCAGGTGGTGGTGGTGCATGCCTTTAATCCCAGCACTTGGGAGGAAGAGACAGGTGGATCTCTGTGAGTTTGAGACCACCCTGATTTACAGAGCAAGTTCCAGGGAGACAGGTGGATCTCTGTGAGTTCGAGACCATCCTCATCTACAGAGCAAGTTCCAGGATGGTCAGGGTTACACACAGAGAAATCCTGTCTTCAAAAACAAAAACAAACAAATTGAATTCAGACTAGGACAAGGTTCCCCCAAATTCTATACTCTAGCAACCATTTCATGAAATTTATAAAGTAGGAGAATGAAGGGAGTCCCGAATCAAGATACTTTTCAAGTTCATTTGGGAAACTTAGGGTAGGTGAGGAAATCTCTGCTATAGACCTCAGACATATCTGACAGCATTCTTAGCTTTGGGGTTGGGAGAAGGTAGAAGTCTGTTTGCAGACTGCCAAAGGATTTACTTGATAGTCACAAAGATATTACCTCATACCAAGGTTGGCAATAAGTGCTTTTTGAGGATTAACATAGCTCAAGATAACTTTGCTCCTTATCTCTAATAATCATTGATACTTTAAGAAGTTAACCAGTCTTGTGGAATGTTTAACACAGGTAGAGATTTTCTGGGAGCCTCAGTCACAAAGTCTTCACATTCATGAAACAAAACTCCGGGTTCCTTTCCTGCAGAGGTCTGGGGGCTCTGTGCAGTTGGTTGCATAGACTCCTCATGGGGTCTCTGGCTAGTTGCTAATTTTTCATTTTATGCCTGGCATTGCACAGAACGTTCTCCAAGCATTTTATTTTCTCAGGACAGGGTCTGAGTCACATAAATAGGAAAGTAGGAGGGGACATGTAAGCGATTTTGTGTGCTGTTGAATCATCCTTTCCCAGAAGCAGGTGACTCTCTGTGTGTCCCTTGAACTCTGCTGGGAGACCCTTGCATCTGGCTCTTGGAATCCTTCTTCCCTGTGATTCAGAAACTGTTAGAGTTCTACAGGCAAAAAAAAAGACAGTGTTGTGTACTCACTCCGATTAGCAATGGGACCTGGTCCCATCCTCACGTCTCTGGCAGGTCCCTGACCTATACGGTCAGCACATTCACACTGCACATTCGATTTGGTCCTATGGGGTTGAACCGAGGGCCTCTTGCATGCTAGGCAAGTGCTCTACTTTTGAGCTACTAAAGCCCCAGCTCCACACAACCATTTGAACTATTGTCCCTTGAGTGTCCTCTGCGTACATACGGCCACCAACTGCATTAGAACGGAGGAGCACTTGCTGTCAAACCCAAGTGTCTCTGTTCCCCAGGTGGGGTGGCTAGAGGTAGCAGTAAGAACACATGGTGTCTATTTCCATGGTTTTCATGCAAGGAATGGATGCTTTGTATGGTGTTGGGGGCTATGGGCACGACAGAGATTTGGTGTTACTGGCATTGACACTTACAAGGTGCCCTGGGCAGGTAAAGCACTTTCTGGGCAAGCTTGAGGGCATGAGTTCAGATCCTCAGAACCCGTGAACATTGGAGACAGTAGCACATGTTTGACATCTCAGAGCATCTGTCGTGGGGTAGGAGCTGGAGACAAGAGGCTCACCAAAAGCTTGGCCACCTTCTTTCCCATCCCAACCTGTTCTGAGTTTTTCATGGTGCTTCCCAATGCATGGAGGCATCTTGCAAGCATGCATTTCCTAGTCTGATCTTTAGTTCCCCCCTTTTTCCCAGATCCTCAGCCTCCTGAGGCTAAACAGACATGGCTCCCGTGGGGTCCTTGAGTCCCAGCACAGTATGTTACTGACACTTGTGAAAGGCCCAGTAGGTTAATTGAGACAGAAATGTCCCTGGTCTTGCTATATATAACATCACAGTCTCCAGATGCACATCTCTTAGCAAATTACCTGTGACGCTCATATGCTCTGTGCACTGAAATGTTCATGGGCAGGTCCTGTGTCCTGCATGGGTTACCTTCTTCCCTGTGTACTTTGAGAGGCTTAGGTAAAGCGTGGGCTTCCTCAGTCATTCAGGCTATGGATGTGTCTGAGAAGTGAAGACCACCTCCCTTCACTAACACCTGAGCCATGAACCCAGTGGCTCAAGAGAGTGTTTGCAATAACCATGCTACTCCCCATCTGCGAGTCTCATTCTCATTAGGGCCAGGGTGGCCGTGGGGAAGGTGCTGAGTATTTTCTCACTTTATGCTCTGGGGATCCTAAAGACGGCCTCTGGCTTGCTGCGCTGATGTTATCTCAGCTAAAGGGTACTAACATACCCCAAGTGTGTCTACCACTTCTGTATTGGTACAGCAGCCTGTGGTAGAGACAGGGTATCAGGAAGTGCCAACCTTAGTCTTAGCCTAAGGCCCAGAGGCAGCCGACCTATTTCTTATGTCAGATATAACCAGGGGTATCCAACCCATAGTCCTTGTGTTGGGAGAGCATATGTTTATTCTGCATGGCACTGCAACTTGATGCCGTGTGTGTGTGTGTGTGTGTGTGTGTGTGTGTGTGTGTATGTATGCATGTGTGTTGTATAGTATTATGTGTGTGTATATATATAATGGGTGTGTAGTTTGTTTGCATTTGTTTGTGTAGTGTGGTGTGTGTGTGTGCTGTGTAGTCTATGTGTGTTTACGTTGTAGTGTGATATGTGTATATGTATGTGGTCTATAGTTTGTGTTATGTTGTGTGTATGGTATGGTTTGTGTGTTATTATTATGTGTGTTTATGTGAGTGGTATGTGTAGTTTGAGTGTAGTGTAGTGTGTGTGTTGTGTGTGTGTGTGTGTGTTTGTGTGTTTTCATCTAGTTGGGCATTCTCTGGCTTCGTGCTCTATGGGTAGAACACTATTCAAAATGCAAAGGGCATGAAATAACTCGGTGGGTTATTGAGGGTCACATTGCTTAGGGCTCAGTAGGTACAATGGGCAGTTTGAATTCTACCTCAACAACGTCATACCTGTGTGGTGGTTTTGGACAAGTCACCTGCCCTCTCTGGTCCTACTTATTGTGAAATGGGGACAAGGGCAATGCACCATGGGTGGGGCTTCAGAGACTTGTCTCCTTCATTCATCACCAAGGAGCTGCCGAACCGGGTATTAGCAAATGTGTTATCACTACATGAGTAACTCTGTAGGGATAATTCTGTAGGTGAGCTCCAACTCAAGCAGAAAAGCAATGGGAGATACTACATCAAGGTGGAAGTCTGGCTGGGCAGAGGCAAGAGAGGAGGACCTATTGGGTGCAGATGACTGGAGAGGAGCCCTGGAGGGGCCCCCTAACATGGCAATGGCCTAGAAGCTGTTTTATCCCTGAGGTCTGATCAGGGAAGAGTCCCTGGTGGGGTAGAAGGACCTGCAGGATAGCAGGGAAGCTCCTGGGCAGTAGAATAGCACAGTCCCTGGGCTGGGAAAGGAGGGTGGGGTGAATGTGAATGATTGTAGCTGAGGAACACTATGTTTGTTGGTTCTGTGCCCATTTAGATCTCTGCTGGGGTTTTACCCTCTGTGCTCCTGTGCTGGGACCCCACAGGGTAGGGGACCTCCTGGGCTGCTGCATGTGTTGTCTGTTCACAGTTGTTAGAATCACCAGGGAGGGACCAATTGCTGTTTCCGTCCCCTGAATCAGTGACTCCCAGCCTGGGTATATGGGTGAGGATGTTCCCCCTGTTCTGATGTTCCTGGCAGAGGAGAGCTATGGCTGGGAAGTGCTGGCTATGGGTTGGTGACACTGTCACATGGGGGTCTTTTTTTCCTGTTGTGTGTCCTAGTTAGCTTCAGCTGTCAACTCGACACAATGTAGAGCCAGCCACCTGTGGAGTTGGAACATCCATCAAGGAGTTGCCCAGGTCAGATTGGCTCATGTCTGTGCTTATTGGGGGTATTGCTTAATTGATGATTGATTTGGGAGGGCCCAGCCCACTGTGGGTGGCACCATCCCTAGACATCTGATAATAAATCTATCTGAGCATGAGCTGGTGAACAGGGTAGCAAGCTAGCAGTATTCTTCCATGGTTTCTGTATCAGCTCCTACCTTGGCTTCCTTCAGTGATGGATTTTGCCCTGTGGCAGATGTCTGGCCTAGGTCATCATCTTTGACAAGGACAAGCCTCAGGGACAATCCCTGGTGGTTGGGTTGAGCAGCATGGCCTCTAGACTCTGACCCTGTAGATGGCAAGCTTGTTGGATCCTCATGTGAGTTACTTTCTCCCCTAGTATCTATGAGGGGTGGAGTCTATGAGCCCTACACTGCCCCGAATCTGAAACCACTCCAGTTTCCTCTATAAAACAGAGGTGACTGGGTTACCAATAGGGTCTCCAGATGGCTCAGGCCTTTGTTCTGACAAAGACTAGACAGTTCTACCAGGTTGACTGTTGGCGTCTCTACAACGAGAGGAGGGCTGCCAGACTTAGAACCAAAACGCCAAGCTGTCTCATATTTACACTCTGTCTTAGGAGACAGAAGAAATAATCTTGTGGTATATTTGTTTTTCTCAGCATTGCCTCGTGTGTTATTTGTACTTACTAGAAACCAAACCAGAACTGAGTCCCTGTGTGTCAGGGTCTGTGTGTGTGTGTGTGTGTGTGTGTGTGTGTGTGTGTGTGTGTGTGTGTGTTTGTGTATTTTCTCTACATGGGATGTGTGAGTCCTGGTGGCTTCTCGGGAATTCACAGTGTACAGGACCCAGATTGTACCTTCTAGCTGACTCTTGCTGGTCTTTTTGCTACAATCATTTCCTCTAAGTTCTCCTTTTTTTGAACTATGCAAAGGAAGGAATAGAGTTCTATGTTTAGGTGGCCATCTTGGTTCTTAAATGTATTGGTCAAGGAAACAATGTACACTCAAAAAAATGTAAAGATTAATATAAAATGTCTGTGAGTTCATTGGTGAGCGGGTCACATTCCATCCAAATCATGGCCATGATGCTCAAATGAAAGCCAATTATTTTTCCCAATGGGCAACTCTTTTGCTTTTATTGGGTTCAGCTTCCTATTTGACACTCAGCTCATTTTTATGTGAAATAAAATGGCGTTCTTAGGCGATAGAAGGTGCCTTTCTGGGGATTAGAAATACAGTGGATGTCACAGCAGCCACTCTGTGGAATGAAATTGGTGCCATTTTGTAATTATAAGGCATGGGGAGGGAGAGAGGCAAGAAGGGAGAGAGATAGAAGGAGAAGAACGGAAGGAAGGAGAAAGATGGAGAGAGGGAGGAAGGGAGGGGCCTGCAGACTCAGTCAGTAAATCATTTGCTACTCAAGCTTGAAGAGGAGAGTTGGGATCCCAGCTCCTGTGCAAGTGTTGGGTGGGCCCGCCTGCAAGTCTGCTGTGTAGAAGACTGAGCCAAGGGATCCCCAGAGCAATCTGGATAGATTAACCATATCAGCAAGTTCTGGGTTCAATCCAGAGGCCTTGCCTCAATGATGAACGTGGAGAGTGATTGAAGAGACTCCCAAGGCCAGCCTCAGGCCTTTGCACATGTGTATAAATGCATATCCCTACATGCTCCCCACCACACATGCAAACACACACACACACACACACACACACACACACACACACACACACACATACCATACATACATACACACAGATACATGCAAAAGGAAAAAGAAAAAGTGATGGTTAGTTTTTGTTTAATTGACACAGGAGGAAGACAAAAACCTCAGCTGAAGAATGCCTCCATCATATTGGCTTGTAGACAAGTCTGAGGGCATTTTTGTGATTAATGATTGATGACAGATGACCAGCCCACTGTGGGTGGTGCCACCCTGGACGCATGGTCCTGGATGCTATAAGAAAGCAGGTTAAGCAAATTATGGAGAATAAGCCAGTAAGGAACATTGCTCCATGGCCTCTGCTTCAGTTCCTGCTTCCAGGTTTCTCCCTAGACTTCCCTCAGTGATGGACTGCAAACGGTATAGGATGTAATGAAGCTTTTCTACCCATAGACCTGTGAGGTGGTACTGGGATATGGAGGGAGAAAGGAAAGAAAGTTCCCTGGGAGCTTCAGGTCTTGGTGAGGCATTTGTAGGCAATAAGCACCTGGGTTGGATACCAGGGTGAGAGACCTCTAGATGGTTTGCAGACTAAAGCTGGAGTCATTTCCCCTCCAATGCCCGGCCCTGACCTTTACTTGCTTTACTGTTTTCCTGAACAGTATCAGAGGACCCAGTGTGGTTGACCTGGCACCATGTAATTAGCTGCACAATTAAGTTTGGTGTCCCTGAGCAGCAGGGTCAGATGTTCAGAAGGGAGGTTCAGGAGGCCTGGGTGCCCAGTGCTGATGCCTGCCCTGCTCTGTTGTGCACTTTTGACCTTGGCAGTTTCTAGACTGCACGGTAAGCTGGCTTGAGGCTGCTCAAGGCTGTGGCTCTGTGAAGCGTTAGATGTGTTTTGAATAATCAAGGGGCACCTTGCAACATAATGGTGTCCCTTTAGGAATCTCTTAAAGGAGAGGTCCTGGGAGGGTCTTGAATAATCAAGGGATACCTTGTAATATAATGGTGTTCCTTTAAGAATCTCCTAAAGGAGAGGTCCTGGGTGGGAGGGTCCTCTCCTCTCCTCTCCAGTCTGTCAGTGGGATTATGTGGTGCTCTCAGTGGGATGAAAGCATTGGGTAATCCTGATTACAGTCATGCTGTGCAGAAGAGTTCTTGCAAATCCTGGTGGAAAATAGAATCTGCTATTTAGGATAGAAAATGCATAATCCGTTTGTGCACCCATTTGCTTATCAAATATTCACTGATGTCTGATAATCTCTGGATGCTGTTCTAAAGACCCCACGTACTGTGGGACCACATGAGACCCCTATCAGATGGTGTACACCCTACTGGTCTGTAGAGGCTCACAGGGAAGCCCCGAGTGATGGGGGATGTGGGTGCAGTGTAGGACACATGTGAGGACATAGTCTGGAGATGCACTGTCAGTGAGTGCTCCAGAAAGACAGGTTTTACAGTCTGGAGGAAATACCTACACAACACATCTGTTTCATCTATCGTGTGCACATGCATGTGTATATACATACTTACTTAACACATGTTTTCTTAGTGCACACACACATGTGTGCATGTGCATGTGGAGGTCAGAGGTCAATATCACATGTATTCATCAATCTTTCCCCATGTTATCTTTTGAGACAGGGTCTCTCACTGATGAAGCTAGCCTGGCTGTCCAGTGAGCTCCAGGAATCCTCCCTCCTGTCTCTATCTCTTCAGCCATGGACTTATAGGCATGTACCACTGTGTTCAGCTTCTTTTTGGTTATGAGCCTAGCCTTTAACTGCTGAGAGCCATTCCCGCAGCCTGATCAGCTTCTTTTTAATATGGGTTCTGGGGATTGGGATTCATTCCTACCTGCTTTTGTGGCAGGCACTTTGCCAACTGAGCCATCTCCCCCAGCCCCAGTGTACAGAAAACATATATTTTCTATACACTGAGTTGATTCAAAGAAGAAACACTGGATAACTCGGAACAGCATCATGGGTCCAAAGGTGGGTGGTGGGTGGTCACCAATGTGCTCTCCGAATCTACAAATCTGGTGTCCCAGGATCACTAACCCCTGCCCTCGGTTCCTCCCAACAGTGACGGAAGGCCGAGGGATCCTGGAGAGCATCCAGCGGTTCTCACTGCTGCCTACCTACCTCCCGGTGACCTACCACATCAACAACGCCGATGTGTCCTTCTTCCTGAAGGAGGCCAACCAGGACATCATGCGCAACTCCAGCCTGCAGTCGCGGGTCGAGTCCTTTCTGATCTACAAGTCCAAGCGACTGCCGGTGCTCAATGCCAGCTACGGACCCTTCTCACTTGAGCAGGTGGTGCCCCAGGACTTGCTGCTGCCTTCCAACCCATTTGGATTCACCAACACGTTCTCCCTTAACTGGAGGCTGAAGGCCTACGTCTTGCAGGAGAAGGTCTACCTGAGCCATCCCAAAGTGCAGGTGCTCTTCCATATCGTGGGCCGAGACTGGGATGACCACAGGGATGAGAAGCTGCCCTGCCTGCGAGTCTTTGCTTTTAGAGAGACCAGGGAGGTTCGGGGCAGCTGCCAGCTGGGTGGGGCCCTGGGGCTGTGTGTGGCCCAGCTAGAGATGCTGCCTGGCTGGTTCAGTCCCCCTACGGTTGTTTCTGGGCGCAGGAGGCCCACGGAACAGCCCGAGGGAAGCCCTGTGGAACTGTATTATGCTGTACAGCCAGGGGATGAGCGAGGGGACTGTACCAAGGAGGACTCGAGGAAGGGCAGTGGCATTCCAATGGGCCACAATGACGTTGATGAATCCAGCCCACCTTTGCACAGAATTGGGAGTGTCTTCCTTCGCGAAACCCCCAGCAGTCCACTTCTGAGGGAACTGCGTTTAGATAGCAACGTGGCCGTTCATTATGTCCCCAAGACTGTGCGACAAGGAGATGTACTCACCTTCCCCATCTCCATCTCCAGGAACTGCACAGAGGATCACTTTACTCTGAGGTGAGCAGGTTCCCAAATCTGTCTACAGCGGCCCTGGAGGTCCAGCCTGGCTGCTGTTATGCCTCTAGCATGGAGCTCCTTTTAGATGTTCACATGCTGTGTTCTTACTGTGAAATATAAGGGCTAGTTTGATGGTCATGGTTGTCCACTTAATTATGAACATTTTGTGTGTGGTGGGGTGGGTGTACATGTGTATGTCCATGAATATAGAGGCTGCAGGTCAACTATAGGTGTCCTTCCTCAGGTGATGCCCACCTTGGTTTTATTTTGGGACAGGGTCTCTCACTATCCTGGAGCTTGCTGCTTAGACCAGTTGGCTGACCAATGAGATCCCAGGGTCCTTCTCTCTCCACCCTCTAGCATTTGGATCAAGAGACCACACTTGTTCTACGTCCAGGTGTTTTACATGGATTCTGGGAATCAAACTCAGGTCCCTGTGTTTTCATGGTGAACACTTTACTGACTAAGATATCTCCCAGAAAATGCTCTTTATTTTTTTTAAAGATTTATTTTATTTTTAATTGTGTGTGTGTGTGTGTGTGTGTGTGTGTGTGTGTGTGTGTGTGTGTATCTATGTCTAGGTGTGTGCATGTGAATGCAGTACCCACAAAGGCCAGAGGGGGGCATCAGATTACCCTGGAGCTGGAGTTATGGGTGGTTTTTAGCTACCAGATGTGGGTTCTAGGAACTGAATTAAGGTGCACTGGAAGAGCAAGCCATCTCTCCAGGACTATAACTACTGAGCCATCTCTCCAGGACCATACAACATTCTTTTGAACATTAATGAAACTCCGAGACTGTTGTAGACGAGCCGGGGATGTTGTCGGGATTCCTTAGCCTTCATGGAGGGTTTATCCACATGCTTTGGGCCCCTGAGGGTTCCCCAAATCAGCCACTTCACAATCAGGTCTTTAAACACCTCACAGTTTCAGCAAATGTGCAAACGGTGGCAACAGTTGTCAGGGAGGATGGAGAACATGGTTCTGCCAACTCAGGAGCTATTCCAGACAGACAGGCTCTAAGTATAAAGTGGTACCAGCCTCAAAGTTATCACTCTTTTTCTCCCCAGAAATAGAATGTGGTGTTTAAAAAAGAATTAAAAGAGCGTAAAGGGTGGAGAATACATGGTAGGATCTTGGATATCTTATGTAAGGTTGTAGCAAAGAAGAGACATTCTAAAGAAGTACTGTGAACTTTAGAAAAAAACATTCTAGAATTTTCTTTGGAATATAACATGTGAGAGGAAACTTGCCTTGTGTCAACTGTGATGTAACTAAAGGCTTTAGTTTCATGTTAAATGTAGATAAATCTGACTGTAATAATTAATTAGGACAAGCATTGTTGGTTGAACAGTAGTGTCCCAATAGCATGACATGACTTGGCCTGCTGTACAACACATTACTTGTTTTCTTCTTGCTTTATTATTATTTTTATCTATTAATTATTTATTATTATTATCTGTTTTTTTAAAATTTTTACTTATGTGTGTATATGTATCATGGTGTATGTGTGAGTGTGTGTGCGCGCGCTCGCGCATGCTACATGAGTGCAACGCACACAGAGGCCAGAAGAGGGCATCATATCCCCTGGAGCTGCTTGATATGAGTGCTGGGAACTTAACTCTGCTCCTCTACAAGAGCATCAAGTGCTCTTAACTGCTGAACCATTCATCTCTCCATCCCCCAACACATTAATTTTATCATACTCTTGTAGAATATGAATGTAACTGCATGTGGGGTCCCTGTTGCCTGTGGATTTTCAAGTTCATCAGCTACTGATCTGGTGTCAGTTTCTCATCCAGATTTGTAGCTCCTCCCCACCTCCCTACTCCATTCTCCTTATGTTTTGTTTAGGGGTAAAGAGCTCAAGGAAACAAACCGTTCTAACTCACAATTGTTTTAACTCACAAATTTAAGTGGAGTTGATTCTGATCTGGCGTCTGGGTTTCTTTTTAATTTGGACTAAAGCAGTAGACATTAGCGAACAGCATTTGTCTAATGATTGAACTGGGAGGTAAAATCCTTGGCTTCATGTTCTGTGCATCTGGGGATTAGCTAAAGAGGCAGGGGTGGGGAGGGGTGATGGAAAGACATCTGTGAACCATGGCCATACTTGTGTTCATTTTGTCTGTCTGGCAAACAGATTTTGCTGCAGCTGTCCACCAGCCCTCCCCATGATCTGATAGTGTGTACTTCAATTTCCAAATTCAACAGCCCTCCATAACGTCTTTAAAGATGGCTGATTATGAGAGAAGAACTTTGCTTGGACACCATTGGAAAAGTGGGCCTCTACTATAATCCATGTCATCCTCCCTTGGATGTTCATGCTGATCACTGACTGGTGGTTGGGTTCCTGGGCCAGGAGTGGAATCTTGCTGTCCCCTGGACTTTGGCTTCAGGAAGTGAGCTCATCTAGCCTTTTCTGGAAACATCTCTATGTATGTTTGTGTTTTACAAAGGCTGGTGATCCTGTTACCATCTGTGATATAGTAAATGTGTCCCCTGGAGGCCTGGGTGAGATCAGCTGTCTTAGCTCTCCAATAGAACCAACAGGCACCCCCCTTTGCTGGGCTACACAGCCCATGGGGTTAGGCTTAGGCTTTTGTACATTCTGAAAGAAACACATTGCACCCTTGTACGTTTGCTGACTCTGGTTGTAAGTCAAAGATTGGGTGGTTTCGGATATAGCAAAAATGATACATTTATTTAGAATCCATTCAGTGTGAATTTAGTTATAAATTTTTCTTTATTTTTGAGAATTTCTGAAATACATTCAATGAACTATATCTGCTCTCCATTTCCCCCTTCAAATCCCCCTCATATCCCCACAATATATGCCCTCCCGACTCCATGTCTTTTTTCTTTATAGCCCACTGAGTCCAGTTAATGCTGTGCGCATGTGCATGGGGTGGGGGTGGGGTGCCATCCACTAGAGCATGAGAAAACTACCAATAGGATTATCCTCAAAAAAAGAATGACTCTGCCTCCCCTAGCAGCTATCAACTGCCACTAACTTCTCAGTTAGGGGTGGGCCCTGGCGAGTCCCTCCCTCATTCATGCTAGGACTTATTTATAACTAGATGGGTTGTGTGTAGGTATCCATAGCTTCTTGAGTTTATGGTTGCAGCGTCCATGTCACATTCAGAACACAGCATTTCACAGCTCTCCTCCCCATCCTCTGGTTCTTACATCCTTCCTACCTCCTCTTCTATGGTGTCTCCTGGGCTTGGGTATATGCTCGCTACACACTTAACATGTTCCAATGTTGAATGGATCTAATCCGTTTATATAAATAGACAATATAAACTTGGACCTGGTGATGTGGTGAGCCTGCCATTTGAATCTCCATAGGTAGGATTAGGATTGGGCTTGTGCCTGTGACCTCAGGGGAGATGCTGTGGAGAATGCATGGGTGGCTGGTGCTTCCATTCAGAGTACTAAATTATAAGTCCATTTTAAGGAGCTCTGTGTGTGTGTGTGTGTGTGTGTGTGTGTGTGTGTGTGTACAGATGCAGGGGTGATTCTCATTGAGAACAAGAAAGCCCCATTAGACAGCTTGTTGACTTACACAATCTATCCAACCCTGCTGCTCTAGTCTTGAAGCCCATGTTGCAGAAGAAAAGCAAAGCGCTTTCATTTTATGGACATCCAAGTTCCTTTGAATCTCAGAAAAACGTTTTCCTTCCCATGAAGAACTGAAGCACCCACAGCATGTGTGCCCTTTGCTCTGAGATCCCACCCACCATCCCCTTTCCCATCTCCCTCCCCACCAGACACGATGTTCAGAAACCACCAGTGACTCAATTGCCCAAATGCCCCAGCTGGAGAAGATGAACATGGGGACCCTTTCTCTCCCTCCACACCAGCTGTTCCTTTATGTTTCCGCTATAGAGACTGAATTTCTGAGAAGCCCTGGTCCTCAGGTTGGACTGGGGCTTGAGTCAGATGTTTATTCAATGTCAAGGAAGCTCATGGGGAGGACAGAAACCAGAGATATAAAAGACTGAACTAAGACAAATTAGGGCTCTTTCCAAAGTCAGGGCCATTCTTAAGTTCCTTGAATGAACAAATCCCTCTTGATAATAATGAGCATTATCAAAGACCACTTAGAGCTTGCAGAGGGCTCTGTGTTTTAAATACCAGATGCCCAAGTACTCTTTGACAGCCTTGTGTTCACCACTTTGTCAGATGTAAGATGCTTTGGGAACTGGGGAGATGGCTCATGTAGGAAAGTGCCTGCCATGTGAACATAAGGGACTGAGTTTGATCCCCGGCACCCACAAAAAAATGCCATATTTGGGGTGTGTGCATCAGTGGCCAGCTAATTTAGCTGAATCGGCACACTTCACATTTAGTGAGAGAGACTGTCTCAATAAGGTGGTTGGCTCCCAAGGAATGACACCTGAGATTAACCTCTCACATTTGCATGCACAGATACTCACAAGCATGCTTACCCTCCCCCACAAACATGCAGGCATGCACACATATGCATACCTGCTAATTAAAATTAAAATATCAAAGCTGCTTTGGTTTAAGCCACTTCAGGAGATTTTTCTTGCTAAGAAAAGACCTATAAAAGAGAAAGCAAGGGTATAAAAAAATTTGACATGTGATTAGAGAATCAGGATTGAGACGGGTCTGGGGATGCCCTTTGGGTGGTGTATTAGTCAGAGTTCTCTAGAGGAATATATATATGAAAGGGATTTATTAGAAATTGCTTACAAACTGTGGTCCAGATAGTCCAATGAAAGGTCTAAGAACCCAGTAGTTGTTCAGTCCATGAGGCTGAATGTCTCAGCTGGTCTTCGTTATGTGCTGGAATCCTGAAGAAGTAGGCTCTAATGCCAGTGAGGTTTGCCAGCAAGATCAAGGGCAAGCAGGCAAAGAGAGCTAGCTTCCTTTTTCCCTGTCCTTTGTACAGGCAGCCAGCAGAAGGTGTGGCTCAGATTAAAGGTGGATCTTCCCACTTCAAAAGATTCAGATTAAAAGTGGGTCTTCTCACTTCAAATGATTTAATTAAGAAAAAAAAAAAAAGAAAGAAAGGAAAGAAAAAAAAATCCCTCTTAGGTCTACCCAGCTGCTTGGGGTTTTAGTTAATTCTAGATGTAGTCAAGTTGACAACCAAGGTCAGCCATCACAGGTGGCAAGCTGCTTTGCAGAGGACTTGGGGCATTCAAAACTGATGAGTTGGTCTGCAGCTGGCCTTGGGCTTCATTCAGTCCCTTGGGGCTCCTGGGAGTTGATCTCCACCTAGCAGGACATCTCTCATTCTAGTTTAGGTGGAGGAAGCCAATTTGAATCACAGAATATTTCTAGGTGGAGGCTACACATCCCACCATGGCTAACTTAACAAATGGCTTCCTGGGTGGTTACTGAGTAACTCAAGGATTAATAACTGAGTGTTTGGGTGGAAACTCTATCTCAACCCCTGGCACTTTGGCATCCCTATACCCAAAGAGTCTGGAATGTTTGGGTGGGAGCTCCGCATCAACCCCTGGTACCCTGGCATCCCTATACCCAAGTCTGGTGGAAGAGCTACCTCGGCTCCCCTCCCCATATCTTTCCCTAAGCCCGCCCCTTCAGAGCCCACTAAACACAGCTCCTCCCCCAGAGAGGCTCAGGACATCTCCCACAGGGGATATATAAGTGGCATCCCAGAAAACAGACTCATGATTCTTCCAGTTTCTTCCCTTCTCCTCTCTGCAGGGGTAGGGGAATCATCCAGTCTTTACCCATTAAACCTGGGCTTTTCCTGATTTGGTATGATTTGGTTTGTTGCAATGGCAGAGAGGCCTCTAAGAGATCTTAAAGACTTATCACTGAGGAGGGATGTGGAAAGAGCAGAGTCTGGCTGGGGAACAGAGGTTGGTCCGGATATGCACCTCTCCCACTTGTCATCATGAGTCCCCCAGCAGCTCCCTGCCATTGTAGTACCAAGCAAAGGCCCTCTCTGAGCCCCCTGACCTTGAATAATTCCTTGCCAGATCTGAGTTGCAGAGTGGAGACAGGCATGGCTTTTTTTTTTTTTTTTTTTTTTTTTTTTTGGTTTTTCGAGACAGCGTTTCTCTGTGTAGCTTTGCGCCTTTCCTGGAACTCACTTGGTAGCCCAGGCTGGCCTCGAACTCACAGAGATCCGCCTGGCTCTGCCTCCTGAGTGCTGGGATTAAAGGCGTGCGCCACCACCGCCCAGCTCAGGCATGGCTTTTGTAAGGAGAACTAGCTCCTAAAATTACCTTCATAAAGGACAAGGCACTTCCTTCTTGTAAAATTGGGGGGTGGGGGAAGGACTCGGAAGAGGGGTTTGGTTTGTGCCTAGACTGACCCTGTAAATGCCTAGTGACATCCGTTAAACTCTGACATTCCAAGAGGGAACATGTGCGCATGCCTAGGGCACACTGAACCCCTGGCCATGCCAGAGCAAGGAGAGCAGTCTACCCTCTTTAGTGGCCCAGTAGGAAGCAGCCTCTGCATTTGCCATGGCAAAGAAATTAACTGAGTATAGGCAGGGGCCACCATGATCTGGGAGTCCAGGGGTTCTCCAGAAGAGGGAGTTAGAACTAGGTCCCATGAAAGGTGTCTCCTGTAGAAGGTTGAGTTGCTGTTCCCATTGCAGGCATGTGGAGACTGGAATTAGCAGTGAATGATGATAGTAATGCTCATGGTGATGATGGTGATAATGATAACCATGGTGATGGTGGTAATGGTGATGGTGGTGGTCACGATGATAGTGGTGATAATGATGATGGTAGTGATGGTGAAGATGATAGTGATGTTGGTGACAAGTGTGGTGGTGATAACAATAATGGTGATGGTGACAATAGTGATGCTGATGATATTGGTGATGATGGTGGTGGTTGCCATGATCGATGATGATGATGATGATGATGATGATGATGATGATGATGGATGTGGACCTTGGACACATGTGACTCCACATTATTCTTTTCCATGCTGTGTACAGTGTTGCCTGAGCCTTTTTTTTTTTCTATCTAAACTCAGTCTCATGTTGCACTGAAGCCAGCTGTGTGTGGTCTGTATCCACCAGGGCCCTCAGGAAGGGGGAAGTACGTATTCAGAAGACTCTTACTCCTCCTGTCTGTCTGTACAACCTGTATAAGGGAAGTGGAAGGAGGCTGACGAGGAGAATCCCTGCACCCTTCTGATGAGAACCAGCTAGATAGAGCATAGAGGAACACATTATCCACAATCCATTTGTTACCCTAGAAAGTGAGTCAGGGCGGCCTCTGGGGCCTCTGTGGGGGATGAGCCTTGTTTATTCAATTCTTATTTATCCAGGAATGGGGGCAGAAAAAAAAACCATGAGTAGTGGGAACAAAAGTTACTAATGGGGGGTAGCTTGTGAGAGACAGTGGCCTTTGCTAGGACGCCTGGTGTTACATTAGTCATTGCCAAAAAATAGCATTTCCAGATAAAAAAGCATTGTGTTTACCACTGGGACCCCCGGGCACTTAAGAGAAAGGACACAGCTCATGGAGTTGGGCATTGTGGGCACCTGCCTGAGTGCTGTCCCTCCTGTGCATCTTGGAAGGGTCCTTGAGACTCACTCAGCCCCACCTTCTGGGCACGTTTCTTGTTCACGTGCTATAGAGCATAAACAAAGAGCAAAAGGAACCTTAAACACAGGTTGGCAATAGATTCAATGCTCAGTAGATCAATGCAGCTGGCCACGAAATGCAGGGCGTCGGGGGAAATGCAAACAGACAACTTAAGGTCACTTTGAACTCCCAGCATTGATTTCTTTTTTTGAGAGTCCGCTGGTAAGTACATAAGTAGCAGGTTTCCTCCAACTTCAACTTCAAAGAACAAATACAGAAAGGAACATGCTGGAAGCCACTTAGGAGGCACTTTCTTTGATAATAACTCCGGAGGTATCCAACCCAGCATATTCCAGGGCGAGATGCTACAGTGAGCGGGACCTCGGCTCTCTTCCCTTTCCCTGCATCTGAAGACACAAAACGCAATTTTATTTTCATTTTTTCCCTTTTCAGGTGTGTGTTATGCACGTGTGTGTTTGTGATTTTTGGCATGTGTTGACATGTATATGGGTGCACATACATGTGCATGTACGTGGAGATCCAAGGCTGATGTCGGGAATCATCCTCTATCGCACTTCTATGTATTCAAACCCAGAGCTCCCCAGCAAGGCTAGAGTAGCTTGCCAACTTACTCTGAGGATCCCCTGACTCTGCCTTCCAAGGCTGGAATTACAGAAGGGCTGCCATGCTTGCCCTGGCACTTATGCAAGTTTCTGGAATCCAAACTCCAATCCTCATGCTTGGATAGGAAAAGCTTTAGCTACTGAGCAGCCCCCAGCTCTGTAGATTTATTTTTAAAATGCAACAAAAGCCATAGTATTAGAAAAAGAAAAAGAAAGAAAGAAAGAGAAAGAAAGAAAGAAAAGACTGGGAGTGGGTTGGATAAAGATGTTTGCATGTCTCACTTCTTCTCATCAGAGCTATGGTGTCTCCTTCCTGTATAGTCTTGTGCAGAGAAAATGAGAAATAGGGCCAGATCCCCTCTTTCACCTGTGCCTGGGCCCCTGGGAGGAATGGTACAGATGAGCTGACTTTGAACTCAGGGATTTGTCATAAAAAGTTTGGCCTGCCACTGCCGTCCCCAGTAGCAGCTAGTCTTGGGTTCCCAAGCCACTGGTCCAGGCTTTCTCCACAGATGCTGGTGGTCTCATTGTTTGACCCTCTGACCTTCTCAAGACACACTGTCTGCCTTCCCTGGTGTTTTTGTACCCTTGTCATGGTCCTCACACTAAATGTCCGGCTTAGGTTAGTCTCTAGATATAGTTGCTGTTAATTGAACTGTCTCCGATGGGGCAGTGATGTAGGAAGACAATTTTTGCCCGTGGAAACAATGGTCCTCTCATGACCTGATCACCTCCACATTGCAGAGACAGGACAGAACCCGGTGGAGGAGGGGGTTATCATCTCTCAGCCAGGAGAGACAGGGCCATAAGCAGCTTGAACTGACTCTAGCTAAATAGAAGATCGTAAGTATGTTGGAACAACATAGTATGTGGAAGAGACCCAGAACAGCTAGAAGAACTGGGGGTTCAGGATCACCTCTGCTGCATGCTCATGTAAGGGTCTGGAGGCCCCTGCACTGCTGTCTCCAGCCACTCCTGTGTGTCCCTCATCTGGCTTCTTTCCCAAGGACCTTCCCATGGCTGGAGGCTGGCTCGCTGGCGTTCTCTGCTCTAACTGCTTCTCTCTTTTGCTGTGAGCTGTGGTGGAGTGGGGCTCTCTTCCCAGGTACTCTCCACTGCAGAGCAGGGGCTGCTGAAGTCCAACATCTCTCTTGACGGAATGATTTGCATAGTTAAAACCAAAGGCCACGAGATGTATAAAGGCACGGACTGGCTCCCAGTGTAGCCGAGTCCAGCTTTGCTGGTGGGAACAGTGAGCCATCTTTGAAGGGTGGTGCTGCCTCTGAGATTGTCTGGTCACATCCTTCAGCAATCTTACCTGGATACAGTTTCTCTCCCTCAACACACGGGCAGCGTGAACTGGCCAATTCCAGATCTCCATCCTGCCTGTGAGGTGTTCCTTTGGAGCACCATAGGGTACTGAATGGCACCCCTGGTTGTAATTTTTTTTTTTTACCACCGCTCCCTCTTGAGCTGTGAGAATCCCAAATGGCTCCTTTCTTTGCCAAATACGCTCTCAGCCTCAGTCATCCTTGGCAGAGACCACAGGGGAACTGTCACACCTTACCCGCCAACTTCTGGATTCCTTTTTTAACCTTGGGGGGGGGCACCACTGGGGCTGGCAGTTCTCAGTAACTGTGCTATGCTCTCACTGGGTCTCTCATTTCCTCTTCCATGCTGGAGGGAGCCACGAATATTCAATAGGTGGGCATATTTACCCACTGTCCAGCGGCTATTGAGAGAAAGCAAAAACAGCAGAGGGTGTAGGGTTCCCAGGATGCTAAACCTGACATGTTCAAAGCCACTAGTATACCCAGCAGGGCCAGCTCTGGTCTAATAAGATACATGCTTAGAATCTTCTGGACTAATGTAGCTATGGGTTACGACCTAGAGCACATGCAGAAACAATGTAGTCCTGGCATGCACTTTCTTTCAAAAGGACAGTCCATTTTACTACTTTTAGCTATGTGTCTATGTATGGGGTATGCACACATGACTGCAGTAGCCACAGAGTCCAGAAGAGGGCGTTAGCTCCCATGGAGCTGGATTTACAGGTGGGATGTGGTGAGCTGTTCAATGTACATGCTGAGAACTGAATTTGGGTCCTCTGGAAGAGTAGTCTACATTCTTAACTGCTGGGCCACCTCTCCTGCTCCCTGAAATATACTTTAAACTAAGAATTATGCAAACAAGATAACCAGATTTGCTACGGTGGACATGATTTCTTGGTCAGAGTCTGAAGATGGATAGCTTTTGTGAACCTAACCATATCTGTACAGCAAAGCTTCTGACATTCTTTAAGTAAAATCGGAGTGTCAGCTTTGTCAGGAGGGACATTTTTGAAGCCTGCCGGGATTTCCTGTATGCTGTTGAAAAAACTGTGTCCTTTAGAGAACCTATTACAGGGCCTTGGGGAATCCAAACTTACCACTCGCCACTTGCTACTCTTTGTGAATCTGAGAAAGTTCATTATAATTATGATTTCTAAACTCTGTGTGTGTGTGTGTGTGTGTGTGTGTGTGTGTGTGTGTTTACATACACATGGACTCACATGTATGTGCTGGTGCATGCGAGTTCATGTGTGTAGGGGTATCAGAAAGCAATCCCTGGTGTCGTCATCTGGAACACTGTCAACACCCTTTGGGAAAGGGTCTCTCAGTGGCTTGGAGCTCACCAAGGCTAGGCTGCCTGGCTAGTAAGCTCCGGGGATCTGCCCGTCTCTGTCTCCCCGGCACTAGGATTGCATTCTTCCAAATTTCTAAACATTAACAGCAAAGAAAGCTCAAGGGTTTTCATTTCAAAGTTCAAACAGAGCCACTGTAGGAGATGAAAGGCCATTCCTGTCTTCATCACTGTGTGTGAACCATGGACATGAGAACCGTGTTCACAGCGCTGACACATGGCTGTCTTCTGGCCTAGAATTAGCTCCCTTCCCCTCACAGACTTGTGTCCTTTTTCAAAAGGAGCAAAACTCATTTTTGTACCCTCGTGTTGGGCAAGACACAGTTTCTCTAACTCACTAGCCTGTGTCTTCCCTTTGAACTCTTGAATCCAGCCCATGGGGGCCCTCCGAGGTGAAGGGTGTTGGGTAATGGCTCCTAATGGAAAAGCAGGAAACGGAGCTTAGTCCCGTTGGCTCTGGAAGCTGTTGGGTCCTGGAGGCTCACACTTGAGACCAACACAAAGGCTGGACTGGCTGCTACTGCTCTTGCTGACAGATGAGTGTGTCCCTTTCCAGCCTCGATGGGCTGCTTAGCCCTGCATCCCTGCCCGCCCTCTCTCCTTCTCCCTGCTTCCTGAGATTCTTCACAACCCATCAAACTCCACTTCATCCTAGTCTGTAAATTGCTGGTCACAGAGATAACTTTTCCCAAATTAAAAATTATTATTTATGATGGATATTTTTTTCAAGCTTGTAGATGCAGAGAGAATGGGGCCTGATAGCCCATGAGCCGGTTACCCAAAAATGATCAACTATCAATTATCCATTATCTTCTTCCAGACCACTGCCATGATTTTGAAAATTAACTTTAGAGGGTTAGAGATGATGGCTGTACAGTTAAAGACTGCCGGCAGCGCTTGTGGAGGACAGGGGTTCGATTCCCAGAACTTACGCGGCAACTCACAACTGTTTGTAACTCCGGTTCCAGGGAGTCCAACCCCCTCTTGTGACCTCTATTGGTATTGCATGCCATAGTGCACAGACATTCAATGCAGGCAAAACACTAAGACACATACAATAAAAGGAAGAAAGAAAAGTAACTCGAGAGGAGATACACTGAATAAAAGTCCCAACTACAGAAGGGTGCCTGTGGCATTATTCCAGTGTGGTGGGATTTTCATAAACACACTATCGTGATAGAGAGTCACTTGTGTCTGGATGATGTGGAGAGAGAGATGTTCTGTGGAGCCTTAGTGGGTGATTTGTTGCCCAAATAATGATGGTTACATGGATCTCTACATCTCTGCATGTCTTAAGACTCCTAAAAATATATACTAACTTATTTGTATACCCACATACCTACCAATCCGTGTGTGTGTGTGTGTGTGTGTGTGTATGTGTGTGTGTGTGTGTGTGTGTGTGTCTGTCCATCTGTCTGTAGATTGCATGATTATATAGATTTATAAGAGGACCCAAGAAACTCTTAACATGTGACTTTAACTGTAAGGAATGCCATGGGTTTTAACGCCACCTTGGATCACTTTACATGAGCCAGTCTGCTATAACAAGCCAACCTCGCTATTCCTGCCTCTTCTTGAGACAACAGGCCTGGGTTGACTCTGGTTCCCTAAGCTGTGCTGTTCCTTCTGAAACAGTTGGAGAAGGTAACACAAGCTGCTGAAACACACAGCCCTAAGTTTCATGTGCCTAGCACAGTCAGGACGCCCTAGTTCACACTGTCAGTGACCCTGGGAAGACTGTCATGAGGAGGGACCTCAGTTGCTCCTGAGCATCTGCCATCCTATAGGATTTAAATCCTTCACATCTAACCAGCAGATAGGGAGTGAGTGACAGAGGACCATGATGGAAGTCTGCTTTATCCCTGAGTGGCAATCACTTTGCCTTGAATGCCCTTGACCTGCACATGGTCACCTGGCTAGAGGAAGTGGCCAGCTGTGGAGACCAAGGTCTGGCTGAGGGTGCCTGGAAATCTCTCTTCTTTCCTCCTTGATTGATACTTGATCTTTAAAGGAAAGCCCCTTCCACCCAGCTCCAGATCCCTTTACCAAAAGGGTCTATCTCCTCCTAACTGATTGCCACCTCAAATGTATGTTTTCATGCTTACTTTATCACCATTATGTGGGAATGCACTGGGGCAGCCTGGGGTCCCATAGTCAGAGGCACAACTCGGACCTTCCTGGTCCTTATGACATGCATCGCTCAGCTTTCCTTCTCTGTAATAGAATGAGAATCGACTTAAATGGAGGAAGGACATATTTGGCCCATTGTTTCAGAGATTTCCATCTGTGGTTCATTGTGTCAGCTGCTTTGGGGCCTATGACAAGGCACAGCATCACGGCGGAGCGCATGGGGTTGGCCACTTCTCACATCACAGTGATCGGGAAGCAAAACGAGAGAGGAAAAGATGGATGACCCTGATGACCTACTTCTCTTTCACCACACCCTACCTCCTCCTAAAGCTTCTACCACTTCCCCAACAGCACTCTAACTGGGACAAAGCCTTTAGCACAAGAGCTTGAGGGAACGTTCAAGATCCAAGCTATTGCCGCATGTCTGTGTGGGGAACCCTTCACCCTGTGGGATCTGTCCTGGCCCTGCTACACACTCTCTGGGGCCTGTTATTAACTCGGGAAGGCAAACCAACCCCCTGTGCTGTGCTGTGCTGTGCTGTGCTTGTCTGCTGGATGTAAACTAGCTATTGTTTATCATAATATCCACAATGGCGCCTCTCCTTCTGCTTCACTTAAGTCCAGCCTCTTGGTGAGTATGAGCATCCAGCATGGTGCCTTTGGGAAGCCGACTCCCATCCTCACCATGTCTTCCCTTTCCACCTCAGTTCGCCTGACTTCTCATTTCCCACGTCTCGTTGCTAATTAAATTGTCTAATATCCAACTTCCCTTCGCTTGGTTCCAATGAACAGTGCTCTGGGGGTGCTGAAGGCAGCTTCTGTGACCCGGGGGAGCTTCCTTGCTGCAGAATACTCACCCTTCATATCAGAAGCGTGTTGTAATGACCAGTTTACCACTGCCAAAGCGTGTCTTGTTCACTAAGCAAGAACATGCCAGCCATCTTCCTTCAATACTAATGCTGGCTCCCAGAGTTGAAACATGTTTCACTTGAGGCCAGGAATCTCTGCTTTTCTCTCCTATTTGGAAGGGCTGTTACACAACAATATTTTTATATATTCTCTCAATATTTACCTATTCTTTGTTTTCTCTCGTTCTCCTGCCAACAGGCATTTTCAGTGACTCCACAACCCTGTGAGGGAATCATCAGAAACATTTCCAAGAGTTTTTCATGAATGCTTCCAGATTCAGATGATTTCTCCCTTCCATTTTGCAAATGGGGGAGAGGTAGGATGCAGATTCTGCCAACTGTACATATGTGTGTTCTCGGGATCCTTCAGCTCTGGGTTCCCTCGGGCTCGCAGCTTACCGTGATGTCTGCTGGAGCTTGGGGCAGCCGAAACTATTGTTTCAAAAGCATACCCGCAACAAAGAAGTTTTGCGCTTTATAGAGCCTCATCAGAAGAATTAAAATAGAATGTATTTCATATAAAACCAGAAAATGATTAAATTTCCCTCAAGACCCCACCACTGCAACGTGACAGCTCTTAATTATAGAAAGGAGTCAGAATTTCAGATTGGCACATTTTCTCAAAATGAGCTAAAACATACTGTCACTTTGAAGTTTTTAATGATTAGGCAATAGATAAAATCAAAGCAGGCAAAAGATAAAAATCGGAGTGTGTGTAACATGCTTATTTTAGCTGAGTCTAATGGGATAGGTGTGTCCTCCCACCTGCTAAAGAGGCTGAGGCCGGGGGAATCACACATTCAAGTTTAGCCTGGTCAACTTAGCAAAATCCCATGTCAAAATGAGAAGTAAAATGGGGGCTGGGGACATAGCTCAGTGTTGGAGTGCTTTCCCAGCATGCTCAAGGCCATGGGTTTAGTCCTTAGCACCCCAAAAGTGGCATTTTTTTCTGTTTTTTTTTTCGAGACAGGGTTTTTCCATGTAGTTTTGGTGCCTGTCCTGAATCTAGCTCTGTAGACCAGGCTGGCCTCGAACTCACAGAGATCCACCTGGCTCTGACTCCTGAGAGCTGGGATTAAAGGTGTGAACCACCACCGCCCAGCAGGCATGTTTTTATATATGCAGAAAAAGCAACATGCACTGTGCGTGTGAGAGGTAGACAAAGGTGTAATGAGTTTTAAGCCACCGAGATGCTTATCACTCAGTTTGCAAAGTCTAGAAACTCTCGCGAAACTGTTTGCAAATATCTCGACAGGCCACGATATGCTAACTTATGCATCCCTTGTATAGAAGAGGTCGGCATTTTAAGTAGGAAATTAAAATGCTAATTTCCCTCACTGACTGCAAGAGTCCGAAACCCTTCTGCTTTCTTCTCTTCCTTCCGCCCCATTTCATCTCACCGATACCTTGGCTTCTGGCTCTTTGCTTTCCTGCATCTCCTGAGCCCAGCTTGCACAGCCTAAGGACTGCAAAGTCCTTGGGTGGCTGGGGCTCTCCATGCTGATCTAGCTACACTCCATAGCTGCCTTCCTTCCTTCCTTCCTTCCTTCCTTCCTTCCTTCCTTCCTTCCTTCCTTCCTTCTTTTCTTCCTCCCTTCCTTCCTTTCTTTCCCTTTTAAGTGTGTGTGTATATGTGTGTGTGTATTGTGTACATGTGAGTGTGTGGGAGCATGTATGCACATATATGGATGGGGACTGGTCAATATCAGATGTCCTCCCCAGTTACCCTCTGAAAGGTCTCGCATGTGGGATGAAGTAGGTCACTGAAATGGGTTGTTGGGGGAAGGGAGTGTATTAGAAGAATACTTAGTGCCACGAACAGATGGCCCAACAACAGCGTGGTAAGGGCTCTGAGGAGAGCTAAGGTCCCAATTCCAGAGAAAGACAGGAGAGCATGGCTGGGTGCTCTGAAGAGAGCCCAAATGGCGGAGTCAGGGTCTTTTCTTACAGCTCTCTGAGGATATTGGTTTCAGAGCACAAACCTAAAACCAGGTTCTCAGATTCCCTGACAGGAGGCAGGGAAAGGGTTGGGGAGCAGGTTTGTAGCCACTGATACCCCCTGGGATGTAAACTCCCGTTCCCAGGTGCAGAACCTGGAAGTGTGTTCATGAGGGATTCACAGACCGTTTCACAGCAGGTGCCTGTCAGTGTCTGTGAGAGGGGAAGGGCTGCTGAGCGTGTTGTGTTCTGAGCAGCAGCCGGAGTCTAACTTTACATTCAAGCTTTGCTCGCCACGTCTTTGGAGACGGGGGTCTCTTGTGAATCAGGCCCGCTGGCCAGCAAGCTCTGCGCATGGCTGTTTCATGGGTGCTGGGGTTACAGCCACAGGCTGCCACTCAAACTTCGCTTCTGAGGTTTGTAGGGCAAGCAGTGGACTGACAGAACTGTCTCCCGGTCCTGAGCCAGCTCTCTTGAGTATCACTGCTGTTTTATGAGCGGTAGCAAGTTGTCACAGGACAGTTATCCTCTCTGCCTAGCTGAAGGCAACACTGTTAGGGTCGAGGTAGCTTAGAGTGAAACCTACCTCAATAAAGCAGAGTACACTTGTCATTGTAGGCAGAGGATGGCACTGTCTGCAGATTGTTGCCCTTGTCCCTGTTGCCATGACAAAATGCTCTTACTAAAAGCGACTTAGGGGAATAAAGGTTTTATTTGGCTTACATTCCCAGACCACAGCCCATCATTGGGAGAAGTCAAGGCAGGAACCCAGGAAGGAGTTTGAAGTAGACACCATGGAGGAATGTTGCCTGCTGACTCCTTCACAGGTTCATGCTTAGCTAGGCTTCTAATAGAGCCCAGAACTACCTGCCTAGGAATGGTACTGCCCACAGTGGATGGGCCCTCCTGCATCAGTTAACTATCTAAGCCATTCCTCAGAGACATGTCCACAGGCCAATCTGATTTGGCAGTCCCTCAGTGCAAAGACTTTCCTCTTAGATGACTCCAGGCTGTGTTAACTCAGTGCTAATAGGGCAGTTGTTATCAAAAGATAAAGCATGTTGCCTCAGGGTTTCTATTGCTGTGAAGAGACACCATGACCATGGCAACTCTTATAAAGGAAAGCATTTCATTGTGTTGGCTCTCTTTATGGTTCAGAGGTTCAGTCCATCATGGCAGGGAGCATGGCGGCATGCAGGCAGGAATGATACTGAAGAAATAACTGAGTGTCCTACATCTTGCAGGCAACAGGAAGTTGACTGACACACTGGGCCATATCCTGAGTATATGAAACCTCAAAGCCCGCCCCCACAGTGACACACTTCCTCCAACATGGCCACACCCGCTCCAACAAAGCCACACCTCCTAATAGTGTCACTCCCTATGAGATTATGGGATTATGTGATTACGGAGGCCACTTACACTCAAACTACCACACATGTCTATGGGAAGGAAGCTGAGATTAAAGTTACCCTACAGAGAAGGTTTATTAGAACAATGGTAGCATGAAGGACGTAAGCAGCCATGGCGGCTCCCTGGAGGAAAGAGCATAAACCCTTAGCCCAAAGAACTAAAGGGTTTTTCTTGTTCTTAGAAGTTATTTTGGGGAGGGGTGGACTGGAGAGAAGGAAGTTACACACCATACGACATAGCCTATTGCTAGATATCAGGATCCCACTGATACAAGTGTAGCTGTACCACCAGGGAGAAGCTAGCAGGGTGGGCCTTGTTTGCAATGGCCAAAAGGGAGTGAGGGGACTCCATTCTTTTAAGATTGGCAAATGTTGCTTATTAACTCTTTGGACAGAGCTGCAGGAGTGTGGGCTGACCTCTTGGAGAGAGAGAGGGGCAGCTGGAGGGTCTCTCACCTCATGCAGTGCTGAGTGCTATCTGCATTACTGGGTAGAGGTGATAAGGCTGTAGAGTTAAGAATGTAGGCCCCAGGGACAGGCTGCCTGATTCTTTTGCATCAGAGCCCTCTCCATCATACAAGGATGACCACAGAGTCTGTGGCTGACGAGAGTTCGCGTGTTCAAGTTGCCTAGAACAGAATTCCATGTTGTGGTGGCTCCCTGAGTATGGCTTATGGCTGTCATTGTTGATATTGTTGGACCAATATCTGAGGATTGACAATGAGTGACTTTTAAAATTTATTTATTTTTTATTTTATTTTGCACGTATGAGTGTTTGTCCGTACATCTGTGCACTGTGTGTATGCAGTGCCTACCCAGGCCAGAAGAGGGCGTTGGATCCCCTGGAACTGGAGTTACAGGTGGTTCTGAGGCACCATGTAGGTTCTGAGAATTGAACCTGGGCCTTCACGTGCTCTCAACTGCTGAGCCATCTCTTCAGCCCTCTGGTAATCTTATTTCCTCATTGACCAGAATTAAGCGTTCTTATGCTTTCTGAGCAAGCCTGCTCTCTAGAATATAGTTGATTTTTTTTTTCCAATGAAAATCACCGAACACTAAGAAGAGATGCATCTCAGAGGATTTCACCGTCCCTCATTTGCAGGTCCCCTAATGGTCCCGTCAATCTGGTTCTGAGACATTGCTGCCGTCTGCCAGGCAGGTAATATTCCCTCTTATGCTGAGGCTTTTTTGTCCTTCAAAAAGCCCAGGGCTCATTTGGCTGGAGCTGTGGTGAGAACAAGACAGAACAGCATCCTGAGAAAAGCTGGGCTGTAAGATCTCATCTCGATTTTCCCTGATGGCCATCATGGGTCTTGATGTCATCATATCATCTCGCCTCCATTTAAGCCAGAGGGTAGCCATTTCTTCAGTCTCTATTTACTTGTGGGTGTGTGTTTGGTGTATATATGTTGTAACAGGCTTTCTTTTGGTCCACCAACCAGCTCCCAAATCACATCACAGAGACTTCTTATTAGTGATGAAGGCTTGGCCTTAGGTTAGGCTTGTTTCTTGCTAGCTCTTAAAACTTAACCTGTTTCTCTACATCTACATTTTGCCTCCGGACATTTTACCTTCTTTCTGTATGTCCTACTCTGTGTCTATGGACTGAAAGCCGCCTGGCTGGCCCTGAGCATCTCCCTTTCTTTCTCCCTGGTTCTCTCCTTTCTTCATCTAAGCCTAGATTTCTCCTCCTACTTATTCTCTCTGCCTGCCAGCCCCACCGATCCCTCTCCTGCCTAACTGTTGGCTGTCCAGCTTTTTATTAGACCAATCAGGTGCCTTAGGCAGGCAAGGTGAAACAAATGTAACATATCTTTACATTGTTAACAAAGGCAGCAGAAACACATGTAGCACACCTGGACACAGTTAAAGTAATATTCCTCAGCATAAGCGAATACAACAGATCTTTGCCTAGTTAAAGTAATACTCCACAACAGTATGTCTTCATATGTGAATCTCATCCTCAATCACTGTCCACATCAGTTTTTAAACCAGGCTTTACCACCTAACTTAGAACTGCTAGTGAGCTCCATGGGATCTTCCTGTCTCTACCCCAGTGCTAGGATTCCAGACTTATACAGCTGTGGGTAGCTTTTTAACATAGATACCGGAAACGTGAACTCAGTCCCCATGCTTGACAACAAGCACTTCATCGGAGCCATCTCTGAGGCCCCTCTCCTTTTAAACTCCCAAAGTCAAGCCCTGGTAGAAGATGCGTTGGCATCATGCTTCTCCTCTCTGCCTTCCTCCTCTTGTAAGGACCTTCAAATAGTGATATTTCCTTGTGTGAGAGTCTTTCAGCCCCATAAGATCTCTAGTAGCTCAGCTTGGTAACATGGAGGATGGGTTCCCTCTCCCGTATCTGGCACAAAGCGAATTCATTTGTGGACCATGGAGACAGTCACTACCTTGGATTAAAAATCACTCTTCTCCTACTGGGTCTTCACAGATGGACTGCTGTTGCTTTGCTATCAATTATTCAGAATTAATTCATGGTCATGCTGCCAGAAACTGCTAGTTGCCTAGCCAACGTCCATCTTGCCCATTTCTTGCTAATAGAGTTGTGACTTGTC
Organism: Peromyscus eremicus; assembly: GCF_949786415.1. NCBI lineage: Eukaryota > Metazoa > Chordata > Mammalia > Rodentia > Cricetidae > Peromyscus > Peromyscus eremicus. Next base: position 18,000,623 of record NC_081438.1, on the reverse strand, counting down.
CTAGAGTCAACAGGTCCATTTCAGTTCTTCTCTCCCTTGAGTCCTTTATGGTCATGGTTGGCTGTTTAACCCACTGTGTTCTGTTGAGAGCTAAACAGAAGTTTCTGGATGACCCTCATTTAAGATACAAATTGTTGGAATTCCTGGCCACTCCCCCAGCTACATGACCGTACATGTGCTGTTTCAGATGTTTAGTCATTCCAGGGCTTTATGTCCTACCTAATCCATGTGCTGCGTGGTTGCATAATTTGTGTGCAGCGTGATCACACAATCTATGTGTATGCATGGTATAGCTCTATAAGCCCACATGCACATGTGCAGGTGAATGCACAAAAAGCAGATCACAGACTCCTACCCCTTCTTCTTCTCCTCCACCCTCCCTGCACATGTCTTCCACAGGCCTGATCACATTCTCTTCTGTCCCTCCCATCTCCTAATAAAACTCTGATAGTGGGTTTTGTCATGACTCATGGCTTTTCTTGCACGGTAACAGTGCCACTTAATGAATAACATTGTGCCACCATATAAAACCAACACAGATAGCTAAGCCACATCGCATACTTTCCTTGTTTCCTGCCTGATGCAACATCCCTGGTCCCTGAGCCCAGACTCAGACCTTGAGTCAGGAGACTGGGGGTTGGAATCTGAATGAGGCAGAGCAGGAAGATGGAAGGAATCTGGGTCTTTGATGGATGGTTTTTCATATTTCTAGGCTTCTGTAGCTTTCCCATATCAGAATTTCCTTGAGATGAGATAAAGGGGCCATCATGTCACTAAATAACCGTATTTCTATCTATTCATTGTAACCCAGAGCAAGCCTGATTGTGACTAGCTCATGTAGTCATTTGTCATTTCGTGTTAGCCAACTGGAGCCTTGCCTCAGAGCTAAGGTTATGGGTTCTGTCTGTGCTGTCCCTTAGCTTGCTAAGTAACAAGGTGACCTTCTCAAGCCTGACTTCTGTTTGTGAATAAAGCCTTCAGGAAAAGGAGAGCAGGTGGTGGAAAGATCTGAGGATACATAGACACAGTCTGATGCAGGGGGTGGTGGTGGTGTTGTCCTTGCCCTGCAAAAGACCTTGGAATCCAAGCCCAGAGAGTCAGGCATTTTCCCACTGCCTTTGAGAGAAAGTGTCCTGGGCAGCAAACAGTAAAGGCTTCAGCTTGCATTCAGTTTGTGCAGTTCACACTGCATCTGAAAGCCCAGGATAGGTTTCTCGTTGTTCCTCCTGCTCTCGTACAAGCAGGACACCCTCCAGCCTACCATTCTGATGCACTTCTGATCTGTAGACACGCTCAACCTTGATTGTCCCCTCTGTGTCAGATATAACCACAGGCACCCTACTGTTGTGTAGAACCCGTGAGGACAGGAACAGTCACAATTCATGCAGAAAGCCTAGACCACAGGATACTGGATACTTACCTGAAGATCTGGAGACTCCAAATCTGTCTGATAGAGCAGAAAAGGTGTGCAGTGTGAAGGGAGGGAGGGAGGGAGGGAGGGAGCAAGCAAGCAGCATACTCACCTTGTCTTTACATAGTGTCTCTTACACTTCTCTTTATCCAGCTTCATGTTCAGAGATGCGCACTCATCTGACCAAAGCCAAGTGAGATGTGTGGGTTGCAGAAAAACCAAACATAGGTGTACAAGAATTCCCTCGCCTGCATTTTTACTTGCTCTGTTTACCTCTGGTTGACCATAGCCTGAAAATATGGATCAGAAACTTACAGAAATAAACAGTGCCTAAGTTTCAAAGCACAGGCCATTCTGATCAGCCTAATGAAGTCTCATGAAATCCTGCTCAGCTTCACTATGGCTATCTCTTTATTCACTGAGTCCACACGGTATATGCTACCTGCCCGTTATCTACACCGTAGCCATCTCAGTTATCAGAATAGCTATCTTTATTTTTTTATTTTTTTTATTTTTTTGGTTTTTTTTCGAGACAGGGTTTCTCTGTGTAGCTTTGCGCCTTTCCTGGAACTCACTTGGTAGCCCAGGCTGGCCTCGAACTCACAAGAGACCCACCTGGCTCTGCCTCCCAGCAAGTGCTGGGATTAAAGGCATGTGCCACCACTGCCCGGCTTTTTTTTTTTTTTTTTTTAAAGATTTATTTATTGTGTACACAGTGTTCTGTCTGCATATATGCCTGCCAGCCAGAAGAGGGCGCCAGATCTCATTACAGATGGTTGTGAGCCACCATGTGGTTGCTGGGAATTGAACTCAGGACCTCTGGAAGAGCAGTCAGTGCTCTTAACCTCTGAGCCATCTCTCCAGCCCCAGAATAGCTATCTTGATGTGACATCTGTTACTGTCATTCATGACCCTGGTGTATAAACATAGAGAAGCTGTAAAGTAAGGGCAAAGAGTAAACACACAATTAAGTTTTTGTCTACTTACTGTTTTGTTTTATTTTAGAGATAAGGTGTTGCTATATCCCTGGCTGGCTTCAAACTCACTATGTAGCTCTGTCCCTCTCTGAACTCACCATGAGCCTCCTGCCTTAGGATTACAGCCATGTCTCACCACATCTTGCTACAATAAAATATTTTGAGAAAAAAAAACCCCATGAACATAAGTTTTGTCAAAGCATATTGTCCATAATTATTCTATTTATTGTTTATGGTTGTCCCTAATTTCTTACTGTGTCTGATTTCAATGAAGCTTTTTCATAGGGCTGTGTGGGAGAATCTATGTGCCTATGCATGCCTCGGTGCTGTCTGCTCTTGGCCTTCATTGAGGATCTGGGGTGGCTGTCGATGGAATAAGGGGGTAGCTATGTATCTGCATAGACACATATCAAGTGAGGTTATGTGTCATTCAGACTGGAAGTAGGTAAGAGTCAAGTCACCTTGGAGAGCATGACTTTAGGGCAAGCATAGCCATGCCCGAGCCTAGCCTTCGAGCTATGTATCCATTGCATCAAATCACCCTTCCGCCGTCCATCCATCATCAGTAGTTTGGCTTTTACAGAGGTATAATAAAGACATTGTCTGCTTTCTCATCTGATGGAGCTACAGAGACTAATGGGCTAGCATGCCACCAAATCGTCACATTTTCAGACCACCGAATCACCTCCCTGCCTCTCTGATCTCCATCTCTGAAATGTGTTTTGCAATTTGTGGAAATTAGGTTTTCTGGAAACTTCTCTCTATTTGCTAAACCCTGAGTAGCTAAGGGAAGGATATGTCTACTGGCTTATAACTTCATTTCCCTCCACACTCAATGGCTATTGGAGAACCACCCAACCTGTGTGTGTCCATGGCTTTCAGAAAGGCTGAAGAATTCCAGTTGAGGGGCCTCTGTCAGGCAACTGCAGAGTGCATTTTCTGGAAGATGCCCCTGTCCCAGCCACAGGGAGGTGTGAAGCCAGGAAGGGTAGGAGAAATGAACCGTATAGAATAGATGCTGGGGGAGAGCCGTATAGGAACCTAGAACTTCTGCATTATTCTAGGTGGTGCGGATGGTGACCTCTGCCTGTGGAGTGTCCATCTGAAACAGTGGAATGCATCTATGGGGACGGGAGGGAGGCTCCACCACACCTGCTGTGCATCCGCAATGCTCGTTTACATTAGCATTGGGAACTGAGGAAGAAGTCTAGGAGGCTTAAACAGAACCGGGGCTGTGTACTGATGACAAAGGCTAACACCACCATGAGCATCATGGGAAGCTATGCTGGAGAAATGAAGAAAAGAAATTCTAAGATATTTTCATGCCACTTTCAGTTGTTCTGAATGTTTATGTAAATGACCTAATGCTAGTGTGCCCCCCCCCCAACCAATAAGTCTGTTTCTACCTTCCTGATGCCCCTTTGCCCCTCCCCAAACATCAGCTTCCTGCTGTCTCAGCTTTCTTGAGCATGCACATGTGGGCTCCTCAGACTCCCTGGTTGCCCCTTCCGGATCGATCACTACCTGAGACAGCACACTCTTGGCTGTAGTGTCTGCAGCCCATGATGGCTGGGCCCAAGCTGCTGGCTCGTGGGTTCTACTCATGGGATCTGTCTGACTCGTGTCTGTGTGCAAACCTTAGCCCATCCCTGTGCTCACTGCAGACCTGCAAGGTCACGGTCAAAGTCAAGTTTAGAGATGCTGAAGGTAGAGGATTAAGTGTAGGCACCCAGAAACTGATGACAGCTGTCTAGAAGCTCCACAAACAGCCTGTTCTTGGGGAGCATGTTGAGCATAGACTATCTGGGTTTAAGGTCACCCTCGGACATGTTTCCCTTCCTCTGGCCACAGCTATTTTTCTGCAGATCATTACTCCCCCACACATACTTATTTCCTGAAATGAGAGAGGTAAATGGTCCATTGCATTTGCCTTAAACATACAAGATGTTTTGCTTCAAGGGGGGAAGGCTGTCCTCTCAACCAGTGACCTTTGACATTTAATTTAACTGGAAAAGTGTGTAAATGATGGTTATGAGGCTGCTTACACTTTTACTTCCCTGCTGATGCTTGAAATGTGAAGCCAGGCCCATTCAGTCCCATTGTCGTGGAACTTATTGGAGCCAGCTGTCTGTTCAGTAAAGGTTACAAGGGCTGTGTGCACAGGGAAGCATCAGGGACGGACACAATCAATGTGTCGTCCCTAGCTGGAAGCCTGGTGAAAGTGCAGATGGATAGATACCCAGCGAAGATTCTTCATGAGGGTGGCCTGCAAAATTGGCTATTTGTGTATCACGAGACTGAATGACACCTTTGTGTGGCTAAGCCAGAGGCTACAAGCAGGTAATACCAAAAAGACCTCCTTTAAGGGGACTGGGGCGATGGTTCAGTAGGTAAAGTGCTTACCATGTGAGCATGAGGACCCA